>NC_091566.1:37757914-37785414 GCF_042767895.1 Penaeus vannamei | reverse complement strand
GGGAAGGAGGGAGGGGAGAAAGAGTGGAGGAGGGAAGGGTAGAAAGAGTGGAGGAGGGAAGGGTAAGAGGAGGGAGGGGGAGAAGAGGGAAGTGAAAGAAGGAGGGAGGGGAGAAAGAGTGAAGGAGAGAAGGGTAGAAGGAGGGAGGGGAGAAAGAGTGAAGGAGGGAAGGAGGGAGGGGAGAAAGAGTGGGGGAGGGAAGGAGGGAGGAGGGAAGAGGGAAGTGAAGGAAGGAGGGAGGGAGGAAGAGTGAGGGAGGAAAGGAGGAAGGAAGGAGCAAGGGAGGGAGGATTGGTGAAACAGAGAGAGAGAAAGAGATAATCGATAACCGTTATCAGGGAAATATCAAGCGAGAGAACGTTTTAATCAACATACCGGTTAATCCAAACAGATTAATAAGGCGCATCCATCCCTCTACGCCTTCCCTCCCTCCCCCCCTCCCTCCCTTCGCCCCCTCTCTATCTCTCTTCATCCCCGTGCCTCATCCCCTTCCTCTTCACCCCAGTGCCCCACTCCCCACCTCTTCACCCCCGTGCCTCCCCCCCCTCCCTTCCCACCCTCTTCAACCCCAGTGCCCCTCCCCCCCTCCCCCACCTCTTCACTCCCCCTCCCCCCCACCCCCTATGCCTCACCCCGTACCCTAGTCACAGCTGCCCTTAAACCCCATACACTTGCGGGCGGGTGTAGGGGGTGGGGGGTGAGAGGGAGGAAGAAGGAAGGAAGGGATGGGGGGGAGGAGGATGACGTCTTGAGTGAGTCAGAAGAGAGGAGGAGAAAACTAGGGTTCTCTTAAGGCGCTTTTAGGAGTGAAGGATGACTCAGACTGGGAATCCGTGGTGTAGATTTTATTTTGTTTTTATATTTTTTTTTTTTTTTTTTTTTTTTTTGCGTGTTTTGAAGTTGGTCTTTGTTGTTGTTATTGTTGTTGTTGTTGTTTTTGTTTGTTTTTTTAGGGTATTTTGAAGTTTGTCTATTTTTTTATGAATCTGTCAGAAGAGGGAGGAAAGGAGACGAAAATAAAGAGACAGAGTGAAAGAAAAGGAAAAACAAAAAATGTTATACATAAGATAAATAGAGATTAAGAAAATAAAGGTAGAGAAAGAGAAATATAAACAGAAAGAGAGAGAAAAAAAATAATGGTCGATATACATAAAACAGATAATGAAAGAAAAATAGAGAGAAGCAGAGAGAAAGAGAAATGAGAAATTAGACATAGGAAACAGAATAAGGGAGACGATGAAAAGAAAGTCATAAGAGCCGATAGGTATTAGATAAATAACGAAAGAAGTAGAAGATAAAAAAGAGAGAGGAGTAATGTATATATAGATAGAGAGGGAGAGAGAGAGAGAGAGGAGATGATAGGCATTAGACAAATAACGAAAGAAGTAGAAAACAGAAAAGAGAGAGGAGTAATATATATATATATATATATATATATATATATATATATATATATATATATATATATATATATATATATATATGTATATATATATGTATAATATATCTATCTATCTATATTTATCTATCTATCTATCTATATATATATATATATATATATATATATATATATATATATGTATGTATATATATATATATATATATATATATATATATATATATATATATATATATATATATATAGAGAGAGAGAGAGAGAGAGAGAGAGAGAGAGAGAGAGAGAGAGAGAGAGAGAGAGAGAGAGAGAGAGAGAGAGAAAGAAAGACAGAGAGAGAGAGAGAGAGAGAGAGAGAGAGAGAGAGAGAGAGAGAGAGAGAGAGAGAGAGAGAGAGAGAAAGAGAGAGAAGACGATAAATAGATAACGAAAGAAATCGGTGAAAACGGAAGGGTTTAGAGGTCGCAGCTGTGAGGTAAACGCGAGGAAATGAGGGTTTACGAACATGAGGCACCGAGGATGTTGAAGTGGAGGGGAGGGGAGGAGGGGAGCTACCTCATTCACGGGGAACTCATTATCGGGGGATAGGGCTGGGCTGGGTGGGGGGAGAGGAAGAGTGAGGGGAAGGATGGGGGTTGGGAGGAGGATGGGGGTTGGGAGGGGGAGGGGGAGATGGAGGGGAAGGATGGGGGGAATGGGAGGGAGGTAGGGGAGAATGAGGGTAGAGTGAGGGGAGGAATAGATGGGGAAGGGGATAAAGAAGATAGGGTGAGAGGTGAAGGGGGGAGGAGAAGTAGTATGAAGGCAGGAATGAATGAGGAAGATATGAGAGGGAGAAGAGAATAGGGGGGATGGGGAGAAGGGAGGGAGGAGGGGGTGGGGCTAATGAGGGGATGGAAGGGGGGGAGGCGGGAGGGGAGATTCACACGTCAAGGAGGTCCCTCATTAGAAAGCTCGTCAAAGTCAGCTGTAGCGACGTGTGTATGTGTGTGTGTGTGTGTGTGTGTGTGTACGTGTTTCTGTGTATGTGTGTGTGTATCCGTCCGCATGCATGTATGGATGTCTCTTCCATTCTTTCTGAAGTTACCGATGTTTCATATTATTTAAGCGGATGTATGTATGTGTCTGTTTCAGTCAGTATCCTCATGTATGTATTTTATGTATTTTGAAAGCCAGTCGGCCATCGCATCTGGTGAGACATACTGTTGGCATCTGGTGGATTATTCTAGAAGCAGCATTAAGGAGAAAGCATGCACGCGTGTCTGCAGGTTTTTATACGTATAATAGTATTTATATGGATTTTTTTTATGATGATATTTATATGAATGTTTTTTTTCTTTTCTCTTCTTTTTTTTCTTTGTTTTGATTATTCTAGAAGCAGTATTAATAAGGAAGCATGCACGGATGTTTTCGGTTTTATATATTTACAGGTTTATTTATAAGGATTTTTTTTTCTTTTTATATGTATAATAGTATTTATATTAATCATTATTTTTATTTGTTTTTCTTTTTTTCTTCTTTTCTTAAATGTCTACGGTAACGTGAGAAAAAAAATGAAAGACAGAAGATGCATCATATATAACGAATAAATACATATATAATCTCTATAAGATTCGGTGCGATATAAGTATTCTGAACGGCCTACATTTTTATTTTATTTATTTATTTATTTTTATTCTATTTTTTTATTTTATTTATTTATTTTTTAAATAATTACGTTATCTAGTTGGTGGTCGGTTCCTATTTATTTATTTATTTATTTATTTTTTATAATTGCGTTATCTAGTTGGTCGGTTCCTATTTATTTATTTATTTTTTATAATTACGTTATCTAGTTGGTGGTCGTTTCCTATTTATTTATTTTTTTTTTTTTATAATTGCGTTATCTAGTTGGTGGTCGTTTCCTATTTATTTATTTATTTATTTATTTTTTATAATTACGTTATCTAGTTGGTGGTCGTTTCCTATTTATTTATTTATTTATTTATTTTTTATAATTGCGTTATCTAGTTGGTGGTCGGTTCCTATTTATTTATTTATTTATTTATTTTTTATAATTGCGTTATCTAGTTGGTGGTCGCTTCCTATTTATTTATTTATTTATTTATTTTTATAATTGCGTTATCTAGTTGGTCTTTTCCTATTTATTTATTTATTTTTTATAATTGCGTTATCTAGTTGGTCGGTTCCTATTTATTTATTTATTTATTTATTTATTATAATTGCGTTATCTAGTTGGTCTTTTCCTATTGGCAAAAAGGGTAAGGGAGAATTTAGTGTGGAAGGTGAGGGTGGGTCTTGGCGTCGTCTCACTCTTGTGTTGTCATTTGCATCGCTAAATTTATCGGCGTGTATGAAGGCGTGGGGGGGGGGGGGCATGTGGGTGTATGAGGGGGAGGGCTGTATGTGGGATGTGTATGAGGGGAGAAGTGTGTGAGTGGGGGTGTGTGTTAGGAGGGGGGTTTGTATGTGTGTGTGTGGAGGGAGGGTGGAGTGTGTGTTGTGTGGGGGGAGGGGGGGAGGGGTCGTGTGTGTGTGTGTGTGCGTGTGTGTGTGTGTGTGTGTGTGTGTGTGTGTGTGTGTGTGTGTTGTGTGTGTATGTGTGTAGTGTGTAGCGTCATGTTTATTTATACAGTGTGTAGGAGTGAGTATATATGTATGTGTGTGCGTCCGTGCGTGCGTGTACATATATGTGAGGCTGTGTTTGTCTAAGGAAAATAGAGAGGAGAGGAGAGGAAATGAGAAGGGGGCTGAAGAGTATCAATCAGCCAGCCTGTCGGTTTGTTTGTTATTGTATTTGTTAGCCTTCTATGCGGCCTGCCAAAGATCATGGTATCCACGTGCCCATATATGTGTGTGAGTACATATGCGTGCCCATGACGCAACTTATATAAATGTGATATCGATGTTGGCTGAACGTGACTCCGCCAACCCCTCCCTTCCCCTTCCCTTCCCCTCCTCCGCTCTTACCTTTTCCTTCCTCTCCCCGTGCCCGCCCCCCATCTTCCCTTTCCCATTCTCCCCTCCTTTCCTCCTTTCCTCCTCTCTACCTCGTCTCCTTTCGGTTCACTTCCCTTCCTCCCGTCCCCTCCCCTCCCTTTCCTTTCCCTCTTTTCCCTTCCTCTTCTCCCCCCCCTTTCCTCCTCCTCCTCCCCCCCCACCACCACTTGCGGCAGCTGCCCTAACAAATCAAACTTTCTGAAAGTCAGTATGAGGGTAGATTTTTTTCTCATTTTTTTTCTTCCTTTATTTTTATTTCTATCTCTCCTCCCCTCTCCTATTTACTGCGTCTTCCTGTTTTGGATATTTATTTTCGTCTTCGAGAAAGTTGAGGATCTCTGTCCTGGTTGTCCCTTGGGGTTTTGGGGTTGGGGAAGGGGCTATGGGGCAGGGATGGGGGGGTGGGGGGATGTGGAGCAGGGGCAAGGACACATCTTAGACCCCCACCCCCTTTTCTTTCTCTTTTATCTCTCTCTCTCTCTCTCTCTCTCTCTCTCTTTCTTTCTCTCTCTCTCTCTCTCTCTCTCTCTCTCTCTCTCTCTCTCTCTCCATCCCTTTTCTCACTCCTTCTCCCTATCCTCTCTCTACCTCTCTCTTTCACACTGACACTCACTCACCCATCCTCAAACACTCACGCACTCATCGCCTCACATTCTCATTCACTCTCTCCATCCCTCATCCCATCTCTCTCCACCGTCTCTCTTCTTCTCTCCCAGCCTCCGTCTCCCCTCTTCCCCTCTCCCCTCTCCCAGCCTCCGTCTCCCTCTTCCCCTCTCCCCCTCTCCCCCATTCGCCCGTTCCGATCATTTTTACAGCCGTTTTCGGACGCGTCATACACAGATAACGCACTCGGTTTAAAGTACATTTCTTGTACCTTAGCGTCCCCCCTCTTCCCCCTTCCCCTCCCCCACGGTCCGTACCCCGCCTCCCATACTCCCATCCTTACACTTCGTACTCATTTCTTTTCTGTCCGTTTCGCTTCCCTTTTTTTTATTCGTAATTTTCTTGTGCCGTATTTTTTCCTGTATTCGATTCGTTATTTTTTTTCTCTTTTTATATACATAAAAGTTTCTTCCTCGTCCGCTTTCTCTCTCTTTTTTAACACTCTCTCTCTCTCTCTCTCTCTCTCTCTCTCTCTCTCTCTCTCTCTCTCTCTCTCTCTCTCTCTCTCTCTCTCTCTCTCTCTCTCTCTCTCTCTCTCGTAGTGCCTATCTAGATATCTTTATCTATATCTTCGTCTGCCTATCTCCACACCTAATTATTCCCCTCCTTCCTCCTTTCCTCTCTCCCTCTCCTCCGTCTCCGTCACCCCGCCCTCGCACCGTAAGTAGCTCTTGGCAGCAGTCATCACGGCCACAAACACGTGCTTTTTCACCGTATATTTGCCCGCTAAAAGTGTCTATCCCGGCGTGCGTCGGCGAGGGCGGCGAGCGCTGTTATTTTACAGCATAAATTTCGCTGGGCTCAGCCGCCTCTCCCGCGCGAGAAAGTCCGCTTTATTAAAGCGAATAAATCCGCCATGTTTATTTATACAGCGTGAGCCGACGCGATGACATGCAGGGCTGCCAACTGTTCCGCGGCGTTCGGGCGATGGACGTGTTTTCCGTGTTTGGGCGGTAATGGACGCGGCGGCCGGGGTCCCTGCGGGGCGCTCCTGATGGAGTACCACCGCATTGATATATTGAAGGGGGGGGGGGGGGGGACACGCCCGCACGTACGTCCGCCACGCCCCCGAGCGGAAGACCCGGGGCGCCTGTAGGAGGCTTTGGCTCACCTGCAGGGGGAGGCGGAGGCGGTGTGCGGGGATCGTGATGGTGGAGTGGGTGGAGGGAGGTGGAGGGTGGGTGGTGGCGGATTGATTGACTGTCGCCTGCTGTACGCTTTGGGGGGGAAGGGGGGGGGTTAATGCGTTCATGGCTTCCCTCACTCTGAGCTCTCGATAGAATTTGGGTTCCTCCTCTTTGATAGGGAGGGAGGCCGCCCATTCGGTGATGCTGCTCGGTCGATTTGAGGGGGCGCTCCTGCTCTCGTGTCCATCTCCTCCTTTTTTCTTCTCCTTCTCCTTCTCCCCCATCTCCCTCTCCTCCTTCTCTTCCCTCCCCCACCGTTTTAATCTCCCTCTCCTCCTTCTCTTCCCTCCCCCACCTTTTATTACCTCTTTCCCCTTTCTCCTCCCCATCCCCATGCCTCTTGCTCCTTCCCCTCCCCTTTCCCCTTTCTCCTCCCCCTCCCCATTCCCCCCCTCTCCCTCCCTCACTCTCCCCGACTCTCCCCGACGCCTGGCAAGTAATCTCCAGAGCAACCGACACAGCGAAAGACCTGTTCCTGGGCACCTTTTCCTCGGGACGCATGCCTCTGTTCCTCTTTCTTTTCTTCTTCTTCTTCTTCTTCTTCTTCTTCTTTTTCTTCGTCTTTCTTTTCTCCTTCTCTAACCCATTCTTCTTCTTCTTCTTTTTCTTTTTCTTCGTCTTTTTTTCTCCTTCTCTAACCTGTTCTTCTTCTTCTTCTTCTTCTTCTTCTTCCCCTTCTCTAAGCCATTCTTCTTTTTCTTCTTCTTCTCCTTCTTCTTTTTCCTTTTCTTCATCTCTAATCCATTTCTTCTTTTTCATCTCATTCTGCTCCTCATCCTCTTTCTCTTTTTGATCCTCCTTATTCTCTTTCTTTCTTATTTTTCTTCTTTTTCTTCTCTTTCTCCTTCTTTTCATTCGTCTTCTTCTACTTCTTCCCCTTTTTCTCCCCTTTTTTTCTCCTTTCCCCCACCTCCCACTTCCTTCTTCCCCCTTTCTTTCCCCCTACACCCAATACCTTCTTCCTATAACTGTCATGTCATTCTCCTCTCCCCTCTTCCTCTGCCCAATTCCTTCTTCTTCCTTCTCCTCTCCTCCCTATACCTCCCTTCCACCTTTTCCCTCTCTCTCTACCTCCAAATCCTCCCTCCTCCTCTCCCCAATTCCTTCCACTTCCTTCTCCTCCTCCTCCCCTACCATACTTCCCCTGCACTTCCCTCCTCTCCTCCCTCTCCTACCCTTCCCTCTCTGCCCTTCCACCCCTCCCCTCCTTCTCCTCTCTCTCCACCCCCTCCTCCACCTCCCTCTCTACCCTTCCATCTCCCCCTCCTTCCCCTCCCTTTCTCCTCTTCCACATCCACCCTCTCCTCCCCCTTCCTCTCTACACTTCTACCTCCACCCTCTCCTCCCCCTCCTTCTCTACCCTTCCGCCTCCTCCCCCTTCTTCTCTACTCCTTCCACCTCCTCCCCTTCCACCCCCTCCTCCCCTTCCTCTCAACCCTTCCACCTCCCTCCCTCTCCCCCTTACCCTCGTGACCTCGCCCGCCCCCTCGCCCCACCCCTGGACGGTGTGACCTCGCCCGCCCCTCGTCCCTCCCCTGGACGGTGTGACCCTTCCTCTCGCATCTTCGGCCGCGGTGTCACTGCACTTTGGGAAGAGCTGCGCGCCGCCTCCACCTCCGCGCGGGTGGATGCTTTCGCTGTCTTTTTTTTTTTTTTTTTTTGGGGGGGGGGGGGGTTCGTGCTACTTCTTTGAGGTCCTTTTTTTTTGTTCTTGTTTTGTTATTTCTGTCTTTCGTTGCCTTGTTTT
Source organism: Penaeus vannamei (assembly GCF_042767895.1). Lineage (NCBI taxonomy): Eukaryota > Metazoa > Arthropoda > Malacostraca > Decapoda > Penaeidae > Penaeus > Penaeus vannamei. Next base: position 37,777,421 of record NC_091566.1, on the reverse strand, counting down.
ATTTGCACCTCCACCACCTCCTCCTCCTCCACCTTCATCATCCCCCTCCCTCCACCACCTCCACCACCCCCTCCTCCATCTTCACAACCTCCTCCACCACCTCCACCACCCCCTCCTCCACCTTGATCACCCCCTCCCTCCTCCACCTTCACCACCCCCTCCTCCACCTCCACCACCCCGTCCTCCACCTCCATCACTCCCTTCCTCCACCACCCCTCCTCCACCTCTACCAACCCCTCCTCCACCTCCATCACCTCCTCCTCCACCTCCATCACCCTCACCTCCACCTCCACCACCCCCACCCCCACCACCACCCCCTCCTCCCTAAAATTGGTTTATCACTCTCTTCCCCCAAATAAGCCTCGATCGCATCCTCTCCCGCTACGACTCGTCAGCATCACCTCCTCAGCACGTGACGGAGCACAGCGACGGACCTCATTAGAGTCGCCCTTACGAAAACGAAAATGGCGGCGCAATTCCGTATGGGAGAAGGGGGAGGAGAAGGAGGGGGAGGAGAAGGAGGGGGAGGGAGGGAGGGATTGAGGGAGAGAGGGGGGGGGGAGTGAGAGGGAGGGGAGTGGGGGAGAGAGGGAGGGAGGGGGGGAGGGAGAGGGAGGGAGAGAGGAGAGAAAGAAAGAAACGAGGGAATGGAGAGGGTTGGGATACGGGAGAGAGAGAGAGAGAGAGAGAGAGAGAGAGAGAGAGAGAGAGAGAGAGAGAGAGAGAGAGAGAGAGAGAGAGAGAGAGAGAGAGAGAGAGAGAGAGAGAGAGAGAGGGAACGGCGAGGGGGGAAAGGGGGAAGGGGGAGAGGGAGATGGAAGATGGGAAGAGGGAGGGGAAGGAGATGGGGAAGGGGGAAGGGCAAGGGATGGGGAGGGGGAAGGGAGAGAGAGAGGAGTAAAGAAGGAGGAACAGAGAACGGGTCCGCGAATCGTAAATCTTCGGGCAAACACGATTTACCGAAACGAACGAGCGAGTGAACGAACGAACGAAGTCGCAGTAAATACGTTCGGATAGTTGGCGCCGCTACCGTCGAGCGAAGGGGGAAGGGAGGAGAGGAAAGGAGAAGAGAGGAGAGGAGAGGAGAGGAGGGAAGGAGAGGAGGGAGAGAAGAGAAGGGTTTAAGGAGAAAGAGGGAGAGGAGGAGAGAGAAAGAAAAAGAGAAGGGGAAAGGAGAAGAAATGAGAGGAGAGGAGAGAGGAGGGAAGGAGAAGAGAGAGGAGAGGAGAAGAAAAGATAAGAGAAAAAAAAGAGAAGAAGAAGAAAGAAGATGAGAGTGTAGGCGAGAGAAAAAGGAAGAGGGTGAGGAGGGAAATGAAAAAGAGGGGGTGGAAGTGGGGGTGCTATATGTTGATTCATCTTGGAGAATCAGAGTTCGTACCAAGATGACCCCAGGTGCGCGGACTCTCCCCCTGAGGTAGAGTGCCATACGGGGGCATCCAGAAGCTTCCGTCGTTTGTGCCGTTTCGTGGGAGAGGGAACGGGAGGGAGATTGGGGATTTAAGTGCGGGAGATTGGGGAGATTTGGGATTTAAGTGCGGGAGATTGGGGATTTAAGTGCGGGAGATTGGGGAGATTGGGGATTTAAGTGCGGGAGATTGGGGAGATTTGGTGATTTATGTGCGGGAGATTGGGGAGATTTGGGATTTAAGTGCGGGAGATTGGGGAGATTTGGGATTTATGTGGGGAGATTGGGGATTTAAGTGCGGGAGATTGGGGAGATTTGGTGATTTAAGTGCGGGAGATTGGGGATTTAAGTGCGGGAGATTGGGGATTTAAGTGCGGGAGATTGGGGAGATTGGGGATTTAAGTGCGGGAGATTGGGGATATTGGGGATTTAAGTGAGGGAGATGTGGGGGGGGGGGAGATTGAGGGAGTTTGTTTCTGTGTGTGTTTGGCTTTGTATTGTCTTTTTACACATACATACACGCACATACACACATGCATATACGTACACACTCACGCACAATCTATCTATCTCTGTCTATCATCTATCTCTATCTATCTGTCTATCTATCTATCTATCTATCTATCTATCCAGGTATCTAACTAGAAGGATATTGATATTGATTAGACTTCTCCTCATTCCATCTAAAATTGTTGAAATATATTCGTTTATTTTCTATGGAGAGATTGAAACAGCGAAAGAGAAACAGAAATTAAGAAAAGGAAAAAATGTGCCAAAAAAAATTATAAATCATGTCATCCTGCCCCCTTTCTTGTGCATGACAGCCCCCCCCCTCCTCTTCCCCCACCCGCGTACGGTGCCAGGTTATCATGGCACTCTCTTACTCCCGTTCTCCTGTCACTCCCCCACAACTCCTCCTCCTCCTCCCCCCTTATTCCTCTACTCCTCTTCCCCCCCTCTCCCTTACTCTCCCCTCTCCCTACTCCCCCCCCCACACCCCCTCACCCCTCCGTCCTTCGCTCACACCTGTCATGCATACGATGGCATTGTCATATCTGCGTATTTTCAGTTTTATTTCGGTGGCTGTCTTGCCAAGAGGAAGGGAGGAGGGGGGAGGGGGAGGGGGAGGGGGAGGATGGGGAGAACAAGAAGAAGAAGAAGGAGAAGAAGAAAGTTAGAAGGAGAATGAGGAGGAGGGACAAGGGGAAGGGAGAGAATGGGGAGGAGAAGAAAAAAAAAGTTACAAGGAGAAGAAGACGAACAAGAAGAAGGAGGAGGAGGAGGAAGAAGAGAATGAGAAGAAGGAGAAGAGGGAAAAAATAGAAGAAGAAGAAGAAGAAGAAGAAGAAAAATACAGAAGAAGAGGAAGAAGAAGAAAACGGGAAGAAGACGGATTCAGCGGAGGCGAAAGGGGCCGGGGGGACAGGGAGAGAGGGAGGGGGAGGGGAGGAGGGGTGGGGGGAGTGTCTGACTGACTGCCTTACAGTGTTTATATGGCGGCCCACCAACCCCACCCGCTCTCGCCTGTTTATATTCCCTCTATATTTAGACCCTGTACTCGGTGGTCTGAACCAAGCATATTCTCTCGCTCCGGCTCTCTCTCTCCTTCTCCTTCTTCTTCTTCTTCTTCTACTTCTTCTTCTTCTTCTTCTTCTTCTTCTTCTACTTCTTCTTCTTCTATTGTGTCTTCGGACTCTTTGGTTTATCGGTTTTTTTAATGTTTTTTTGGTTGTGTTTTTTAGGTATCTCGCTCTCTTTGTCTCCTTTTCTTTCTCTCTCTTTCTCTTTCTTTCTCTCTCTCTTTCTCTCTTTCTCTCCCTCTTTCTCTCTCTCTTCTTCTTCTCTCTCTCCTCTCTCTCTCTCTCTCTCTCTCTCTCTCTCTCTCTCTCTCTCTCTCTCTCTCTCTCTCTCTCTCTCTCTCTCTCTCTCTCTCTCCTCTCTCTCCCTCTCTCTCCTTCTCTCTCCTCCCTTCTCTCCCTCCCTCCTCCCTCCCTCCCTCTCCTCTCTCCCTCCCTTCCTCCCATTCCCTCCCTCCCTCCCATTCCCTCTCTCCCTCCCTCCCATTCCCTCCAACCCTCCCACTTCCGCTCTTGTCTCACCTCCACGCCTTTCACTCGTCATTTTTCCCTTTCTCCATTCATTGCTTCCATTCACTGTCCGGTACATTTTTAGTACTTGGGTGCAAGATTTTCGTCGTTTTTTTCACCCGAGTAATTCTGACCCGAGCGTCTGATGTAGATGTGTGTGTGTGTGTGTGTGTGTGTGTGTGTGTGCGTGTGCGTGTGTGTGTGCGTGAGAGAGAGAGAGAGAGAGAGAAGGGAGAGAGAGAGAGAGAGAGAGAGAGAGAGAGAGAAATAGAGAGAAGAGAGAGAGAGAGAGCAGAAAAGGGGGGAGGGAGAGAGAGAGAGAGAGAGAGAGAGAGAGAGAGAGAGAGAGAGAGAGAGAGAGAGAGAGAGAAGGAGAGGGAGAGGGAGAGGGAGAGAGAGAGGAGGAAGAAAATGCATGAGGATTGGTTTATGTACACTATGCATGGCCGTAATGTACGTATCGTTAGTATTATCTGAAGTCGAGTAAGTACGGACTAACTTGCTCTTATCGTCTCATGTTTCGCGTTTAGATTACTACTCTCCCTCTCTCTCTTTCTCTTTTTCTTCGCTTTTTTTTTCTCTCTCTCTCTTCTCTTTCTTTTTTCTCTTCCTCTCGCTCTTTGTCTCTCTCTCTCTCTCTTTCTGTATTTCTCTCTCTCTCTCTCCCTCTCTCTCTCTCTCTCTCTCTCTCTCTCTCTCTCTCTCTCTCTCTCTCTCTCTCTCTCTCTCTCTCTCTCTCTCTATCTCTCCCTTTCTTCACTAAAACACCCTCATTACCATCATTTCTCAGCAGCTTTTGTCCCTTTTATTTTTGTGATATTGGCATCACACTCATGATAATCCCCCCCTCCCCCCTCCCTTCTTTTTGACGGCTTCTCCCCCCCCCCCTCTCCCTCTCTCCCTCTCTCCCTCCCTTCTTTTTTGACGGCTTCTCGTGCCCTCATGATTCCCCCCCCCTCCCTCTCTCCCTCTCTCCCTCCCTTCTTTTTTAACGGCTTCTCGTGGCCTCTCGTGATCCCCCTCCCTCCTCCCTCCTTCTCGTGGCCTCTCGTGATCCCCCCCTCCCTCCCTCCTTCTTGTGGCCTCTCATGATTTCCCAATTATTTCGTGGCACCCGGATGCATGTGCGTTTCGGAGATGATGGTGCCATGGGCCTTTTTGGATGCTGGGAAGGTGGATAGTACGTGGGGATAGAGAAGAAAATGGTGGGTGGGTGAGTCAACGTTATGAGGGAGGGAGAGAGAAAGAGGGAGAATAGGAGAAAGATGGGTTGAGAGAGGGAAAGAGAGAATGAAAGAAGGAAAGAAAGAGAGAGAAAAAAAGAAGAAAGAGGAAGAAAAAAGGAGCAAGAAAACAGAAAGAAAGAAAAAAGAAGAAAAAACGAAAGAAAAGAGAAAGAGTAGGAGAAAAAATAAAAATAAAAATGAACTCAAAGAGAACAAAAACACAAGGAATATAAAAATGAACACAAGAACACGGAGAAGAACAACAAGAACACGAACAGAAAGCAAAAGAGAAAAGAGCTGACAGGCGGGTTCTTCTCCTCTGAGATACGGTGACGTCAGCGGCTGAAACGGTGACGTCAGCGGCTGCGGCAGGGAACGACGGCCTTCCGCATCACCCCCCCCTCCCCCTCCCCCTCCCTTTTTTTTAGATGCGAGAGAGGTAGGGGGAGGGAGGGAAAGGGGGGGGGGTTAGGCATATATCGTTGGCTTTTTTTTTTAATGATGTTTGTGTTTATGAATTTGGAATTCGTTCTCATTATTGTTTTCTTTTTATTTTTACTGTTTTTTTTATGTGCGTTATTGCTTTTGTTTCTGTTACTTCCACTATCCTCAATATGTAATTCAAATCTTGGTTAATTATTTCTTTATATTTCATCCCAAATTTAATACAGTAATCGGCCATGAAAAACAATTAAACTGATTTTTCTTTGTGTGTGTGTGTGTGTGTGTGTGTGTGTGTGTGTGTGTGTGTGTGTGTGTATGTGTGTGTTTGTGTGTGTTTGTGTTTGTGTGTGTGTGTGTGTGTGTGTGTGTGTGTATGTGTGTGTGATTACCATTTATTTACTTGTGGAATCGGGTACACTAACACTATGATTCCTGGTATATATTTTAATTATCTTGTACACATAAAGGTATTGCTTACATACACTAATAGGTTCATTACGCGTGGATGCGGCTATTAAGTTGTGATTAAACAAAAAGATATGACAATAATTAAGAAATTAGTTTACTGTGCTTCCTCCCGAACACCTAGAGACGAAGATTAGTTCCCAAAATAAGACAGCTCTCGCCCCTTCTCTTCTCTTCCTCTTCCTGTCGCCCCTTCTCTTCTCTTCCTCTTCCTCTCGCCCCTTCTCTTCTCTTCCTCTTCTTCCCATCTTCTGATCTTCCTCTACTTCTATTTTTCTTTTATTTTCCTTCAATTTTTCTTGATTCTCTTCTTCGATTTCGTATTTTTCTCCTCTTATTTCTCCTATTCCTCCTCCTTCCTCTCCCCCCACCTTCTCACTCTCTCTCTCTCTCTCTCTCTCTCTCTCTCTCTCTCTCTCTCTCTCTCTCTCTCTCTCTCTCTCTCTCTCTCTCTCTCTTCTCTCTTCTCTCTCCTCTCTCTCCCCCTTCTTTCTCTTTCCTCCTCTCTCCCCTCTCCCTCCCTCCTCTCTCCCTCCTCCCCCCTCTCCCTCCCTCCCTCCCTCCCTCTCCCTCCCTCCCTCCCTCTCTCCCTCCCCTTCCATCTCTCCCTCCCCTTCCATCCCTCCCTCCCATTTCTCTTCATCCTTCCCATTCCATCTTCGCCCAACGGCTTTCTCATCCTCAGAAGATTCACGCACCAATTAGGCAAAGCCATCTTTTACTCACGGGTAAAGATGGAGGGAAAGGGAGAAAGAGAAAAGGGGAAGAGAGGTAGGGGAAGAAGAGAGAATGGGAAAGGGAGAAAGAGAAAAGGGAAGAGAGGTAGGTGAAGAAGAGAGAGAATGGGAAAGGGAGAAAGAGAAAAAGGGAATAGGAAGTAGGTGAAGTTGAAGAGAGAAAAGGAAAAAGAGAAAGGGGAAAGGAGATGAGATAGGTGAATATGGAAAGCAAAAGGAGGAGGATAGGTGAAAGAAAAAAGGAGGATAGGGGATAAGATGAAAGGGAAACAACAAGCGAATAAGGCATAAGGAAGGATAGTAAAGGAAGAGGATAGGAAGATGGAAACAACAAGCGAATAAGACATAAGGAAGGATAGTAAAGGAAGGGGATAGGAAGAAGGAAAATAGGAAGCTAAGGTCAAAGAGAAACTCAACAAGCGAATAAGGCATAAAGAAGGATAGTCAAGAAAGAGAGAAGAGAGAAAAAGGGAGGAGAGAGAGAGAGAGAGAGAGGTCGTGTCCCCCTAGCGGTGAGTAATGACACTACGACACTTTCTGGTCACCTTGTTAAGTTCTCGGCGGTTGGTGTTCCTCAGTTAATTAGTGTTGCTTGACGGATAACTCATTTCGGTTCCCCGCACTGTTTATTTACTTATTTTTTATTTATTTATTTATCTATTTATTTATTTATTATTTTTATTTTTTTTTTTTTTTTTTTTTGGGGGGGGGGCATTTGGATAATTAATTTCGGTTTCTCGCATTTTTTTTTTTTGGGGGGGGGGGAGTCATTTAATCGTGTTCTTATTATTCATTTCAGTTTTATGCAACTCACATTCTCCTGCACTCTTTCGTTATCAGTATCGTTAGTATTGTTGTTCTATTATTATTGTTATTATATATTTTTTATTGATATCATCATCATCATCATCAATCATCGTCATTATTATTATTATTATTATTATTATTATTGTTATTATTATTATTATTATTATTATTATTATTATTATTATTATTATTATTATTATTATTGGTAATGCAGTCATTTATTCATATTACACATTTACCCTTTTATCATTATTTTGTTTTTGTTCCGTTACCATAAAACCTGATTCTTATCGCACTTTCTCTCTCATTCTCTCGTCTCTTTGCCAAACACTCTTTACCCATTGTCTTATTCTCTTCTTCGTGCTTAAGAATCCACACGTTTTTTTTTTTTTTTTTTTTTTTACACTTTCTCTCTCATTCTCTCTCTTCGCACTTTCTCTTCTCATTCTTTCCTTCTTGTTCTTTCTAACACTTTCTCTCTCTCACTCTTCTCATCACTCCCTCCTCCTTTTCCTTCCCTTCTCTCACCTTCTTATCACTCCCCTCTCTCACCCCCTTCCCCTCTCCCTGTTCTCATCACTCCCCTCTCACCTCTTCTCACCTTCCTCTCTCCCTCTCCTCTTCCCCTCTCTTCCCCACTTCTAATCACCCACCTCTCACCTCCCCCTCTTCCCTCCTTCTCATCACCCCTCTCTCTCTCCCCTCCCCCACACCCCACCAACCCCACCCCGACGATCACTCAGCACTCCACCTTTCACTCCACACACACCCCAACCCCACCCCCCTCCACGCCCGCTCGAACGCACACACGTTTTAGCTTGAATGAGATAACAGAGATTAGAGATAAGATACGAGTGTCAACAGTCGTGGGGGGGGGGGGAAGAGGGAGGGTGATAGGGGGGTTGGGTTGTGGAGGAGGGAAAGAGTAGAATATTGGGAGAGGGAGAGGGAGGGGTATGGTGTGGGTAGGGGGAAAGGAGGGAGAGAGATCGGGGTAGGGAGAGAGATCGGGGTAGGGGGAGGGGGAGGGATGAAGGGGTAGGGAGAGGAGAGGGAGGGGATGAAGGGGTAGGGGGGAGAGGGAGGGAGGGGATGAAGGGGTAGGGGGAGAGGGAGGGAGGGGATGAAGGGGTAGGGGGAGAGGGATGGAGGGGATGAAGGGGTAGGGGGAGAGGGAGGGAGGGGATGAAAGGGTAAGGGGGAGAGGGATGGAGGGGTAGGGGGAGAGGGAGGGAGGGGATGAAAGGGTAGGGGGGAGAGGGAGGGAAGGGATGAAAGGGTAGGGGGGGATGGAGGGAGGGGAGGGAGGGGTAGGGGGGTCCATCGGAAGGGAAGTCACCAAGCTGGAAAGGATCCCACGGGTTGTGTGCTGACGCGGGCGGGTTCGGAGAGTGGGCGGGATTGCAAGGTGGCGTTTTCCACCCTTCTGTCTGTCTGTCTGTCTCTGCTTCTCTCTCTCTCTCTCTCTCCCTCTTTCTTTCTCTCTCTCTCTCTCTCTCTCTCTCTCTCTCTCTCTCTCTCTCTCTCAATCTTTCTCTTATTCCTTTCTTCGCTCTCTCCACCTTTGTTGTGACTGGTGTCTAGGGAAATGAGGGAAAATTTGAAGGTAAACATACAAGTTTAAGGAAAATTTAATCTAGGTTTATACTTGTGTGTGTATAAATTTATGTATGGACATGAACACGCACAGCGCGCGCGCGCGCACACACACACACACACACACACACACACACACACACACACACACACACACACACACACACACACACACACACACACACACACACACACACGCTGACTGAAGAATCAGGGATGGTGAATGCAACAGAATTAGTGTGCGGAAGTAAAAAAAAAAGAAAAAAAATGACAGCATCACGACTGAGTGGGAGATGCTTTCACCGCAAAGGGGAGAGGGGGAGGGCTGGGGAGGGGACATGGGGAAAGGGGAAGGGAAGGGGGGAGAGGGAGGAAGAGAAGGAGGGAGGGTGGGAGGAGGAGGAGGAGGGAGGGAGTGAAGAAGAGAGGGAGGGAAGGGGGAGGAGGAGGAGGGAGGGAGAGAAAGGGGAAGGGGAAGACGATATAGAGGAGGGAAGGGGAGGGGTTACGAGGTGTAGGGGGGAGGGGAGTCCGTCGGGGTGCAAGCAACAGGCGGAGATTGTACTTTGTGCTTTACTCTCCCCGTGTTTGTCATGTGCTTGCTTCTCTCGTATAAGCTGAGGCGGTTGTGAAGGGTTGTGCCTCGTGGCTCCGCTTGAGGCTCCTTTCGCTGAGTCACTGTAGATGTTGTTGTTACGTATATTGTTAATTATTTTGCTAATAATGCTACCACCACCACCAATCATCTCCATGACCACCGCGACGACGACCACCAATCACCATCAACCAATCACCACCACTAACAATCACTATCATGACCACCATCACCAATAATCACCACCATCAATTAGTACTATTACCACTACCACCAACAATCACCACCACCATCAATCACCACCATTACCACCACCAACAACAATCCTCACCACCACAAGATTCCCAAACAAACAGATTCACCACCAACCCAAGTCAACGAGTGCAACACCACCGATAATAGGAGCCATTGGGTAAGGGGGAGGGGAGGAGGGGGTGTAAAGTGACGGTGGGAAGGGGGAGGGAAAGAAGGGGGATGGGGGGGCGGGGGTTATCGTGGGAGGTGAGAGGGAGGGAGGGAGGAAAGGGGAGGTGGCTATGGTAGGTGTGGAGGGAGGGGAGGTGCTGGTGGAGGGAGGGGGAGGGTAAGAAAGGCTGGTGGAGAGAGTGGGGGAGGGGGGGAAGAGAGTGGTGGAGGGTGGAGGTGGAGGTGGAGGCGTAGATAAGAGAGCACACGAGAGCGGCGTCTTCGTCAGGGTGCATAGAGATAGGGACAAGATGATAACGGTTGATCGAGGCGCTGGGAAGGCTTGGCGGGGGAGGGAGGGGGAGGGAGGGAGGGAAAGGAAGGAGGGAGGGAGGGAAGTAGAGAAGGAAGGAGGGAAGTAGAGAGGGAGGGAGAGAGGAAAGGAGGGAGGGGAGGGAGGGAGAGAGGAAAGGAGGGAGGGAGGGAGGAAAGGAGAGAGGGAGGGAGAGGGAGAGACAGATAGGGATAGTGAGAGAGAGAGAGAGACTGAGACAGACTCAGACAGACAGACAGACAGACAGACAAAGCTAGAGAGAGACCGAGAGACAGAAGCAGAACCTCTTATTTACACACCATATCACCCCCATTTCTTATGAGCTGCAAACCACTTCTTTTAAGTTGCAAGGAAGCCTTTGCAACGCGGGCTAAGGTGTACAGAGATCCGTTGATTCAAGAGGCTCGTCCATTCTCATTATCAATGTTTCTTCTTCTTTCTTTCTTTCTTTTTTTCTTTCTTTCTTTCTTTTTTTCTTTCTTTCTTTCTTTTCTTTTCTTTCTTTCTTTCTTTCTTTCTTTCTTTCTTTCTTTCTTTCTTTCTTTCTTTCTTTCTTTCTTTCTTTCTTTCTTTCTTATTTTCTTTCTTTCTTTCTTTCTTTCTTTCTTTTTTCTTTACGGCCGACTTTTTTTCTTTTCTTTTCTTCACAGCCGACAAAGGCAATGTTTTATATTATTATTTGAGATTAAACCGCGATAATAAGATTGCGTCAGGTGAGATAAGGAAGAAGAACGGTGTACCGGGGAAGGTTATCCTTATCGGAGGGTCAACTCGGATTCTGTCATGCCACGCTTGGGTCGGGCAGCCCACGTGATATTAGGTCATCCTCGGCATTTCTCGAGGATTAGGTCACTTTTGACTTTTTTCTTGAAGATGTTCTTTAGAAGGTTTTGTAAGTTTTTCGTTTCTTTTCTTTTCTTTTAATTGCGTTTTCTGTTTCTTCAGTAGATGTGAAAGGTGTTTTGTGTTGGAAGTTGTGATTGGCGGAGAGATAGTGAGAGATAAAGGAAGGGCTAATTTTGATAAGGGAAAGGGAAAGGTGGAAAGAAAAACAAAAGAATAGATAAACAAGGAGAACTGGAAGAAGGCGAAGTAGAAGAAGAAGAAAAGAAGACGACGACGAGAAGAAGATGAAGAAGAAGAAGAAGAAGAAGAAGAAGAAGAAGAAGAAGAAGAAGAAGAAGAAGAAGAAGAAGAAGAAGAAGAAGAAGAAGAAGAAGAAGAAGAAGAAGATGATGATGATGATGAAGATGAAGCAGAAGAAGAAGACGAAGCAAAAGAAAAGAAGAAGAAGAAGAAAAGAAAAGAAGAAGAAAATGAGGAAAATACTCCAAGGTGCCATTGTCTTCTGGCATAAAAGCAAAACGAAATAAGAATAGAATTAGTAGTTGATTATCATGATGACATCAGCCCTGCAGGAGCCAGCTTTTCTTCCCTCCTGCAAAGCCCCCTTTCTCCAGCTCTTCTTCTCTTCCTTCTTCGCCATATTTCTTCATTTATTTTCCTTTCTCTCCATGTCTCTTTCTTTATCTTGTACGTCTTCTTTGATACTTTCTTTTTTATTTTTTTCGTCTCTTTTGCTTGGTTTTCTCTTTATTCTTCTTTGTACTTGTGTTCTCTCTTTTGTGTATTCTCCTTTATTCCTAATTGTTTCTTCCCCATCCTTTAGTTCCCTTTATTCACTGCTTTCTCGTATTTTTTGTCAGTTCCTCTTTATCTTTACTACTTCTCTGTTGTTTTTTTAATTCTGTTTTACTCATTTTGTTTTCTCTCTTCTTTTTCTCTGTCTTTCGTATCTCTCATTCTCACTCTTCCTTATTGTCGGTCCCTTCTTCCTCCTTTCTTTCTTAACGGCGCCCTCCTTCCTCCTTCGTCCCTCCTCTCTTTATTCGGCCTCCCTTCCTCCTAATTCTCTTTCCCTCCTCTTCTTCCTCCTCCCACTCCCCTTCCAACCCTCCCCCTCCCTACGCCTCCTCTTACTCCCTTCCTGCTCCTCCTCCCACCCCCTTTCAACCCCCCTATCTTCTCCTCCTCCTCTTTCCACCTCCTCCTCCTCCTCCTCCTCCTCCCCCATCCTCCTCTCCTCCTCCTCCTCTTCCTCCCTCCCCCTTCCACCCCCCTCTCACTCCTCCTCCCCTCCCCCTTCCACCCCTCCCTCTCACTCCTACCCCCACTCCTCCTCCTCCTCCTCCCTCTTCCTCCCCCTCCCCCTTCCACCCCCTCTCACTCCTCCTCCTCCCTCCTCCTCCTCCTCCTCCCTCCTCCTCCTCCCTCCCACCCCCTCTCACTCCTCCTCCTCCTCCTCCACCCCCTCACTCCTCCTCCTCCCTCCTCCTCCCCCTCCCTCCCCTTCCACCCCTCCCCCCCTCACTCCTACTCCTACCCTCCCTCCTCCTCCTCCTCCCCCTTCCACCCCCTCACTCCTACTCCTCCTCCCTCCTCCTCCCTCCTCCTCCCTCCTCCCACCCCCCTTCAACCCCTCCCCCTATCTTACTCCTCCTCCTCTTCCACCCTTCCCCCATCCCACCCCCTCCTCCTCCTCCTCCTCCTCCCCTTCCACCCCCCCTCTCACTCCGTAACCCCACCCTACTCCTCCACTCTCCTCCTCCTCCTCCTCCTCCTCCACCCCCCATCCTACTCCTCCCTCCCTCCCCCTCCACCCCCCTCTCACTCTACCCCCCACCTTCCCCCATCCTCCTCCTCCTCCTACTCCTCCCCCCCTTCAACCCCCCCCCCCTCACTCCAACCCCCACTCCCGCTCCAGCCATAATTATAGGCAGCAGCCAAGATCAAAAGGAGTTTTGAGCGGCCACGAATGCTTAGGAGATTTCAGCCTCTTATTTACGGTGTTAAATGCTCTTCGCCAAAGGTTTCCTTAAAAGGGAGGGAGAGAAAAGAAGAGGGGGAGAGATAAGGGAAAAGAGGAGAACGGGGGGGGGGGGAGAAGTATAGAAGGAATTATGAGAGAGGAAAGGTTGGGGGGAAATAATTATAGGTGGGGGAGGGGGGGGGAGGGGAGGGAGAGAAGTAAAATGAGGGGAGGGGGTTAGAGAAGAAGAATTTAGGAAGAGAGGGAATGGGAAAGCGAGGAGAGAGAGAATGAGAAAGAGAAAGAGAGAGGAAAGACCGAAAAAGAAGGATAGATGAACAAAGAAGAAAAAACAAAAAAGAGAGAGAAGAAAAAATACATAAAATATCTCGAAAGATTTTCAAAAAGAGAGAGAGAGAGAGAGAGAGAGAGAGAGAGAGAGAGAGAGAGAGAGAGAGAGAGAGAGAGAGAGAGAGAAAGAGAAAGAGAGACAAAGACGACCTCGAACCGAAAATGATAGAAACACGTCCAAAAATTTAAAAAAAAAAAATGGAGGAATACCCCTTTCTTTCTCAACACTTGTCGACGTTGATTTAACAAGCTTGCGTTAGGCTCTAAGAACTGCCCGCCTCCGTCACCTCTCAAGTATGCTGTCGTGATGAACTCTCAGAATAACCATGTGCGTGCGTGTGTGTGTGTGAATAATTGTGTGTACGTGTGTGTGTGATTTTTTTTTTTTTTTTTTTTTTTTTTTTTGTGTGTGTGTGTGTGTGATTGTGTGTGTGTGTGTGTGTGTGTGTGTGTGTGTGTGTGTGTGTGTGTGTGTGTGTGTGTGTGTGTGTGTGTGTTTGAGAAAATAGTAAAAAGGCATGTATGGATATTATTATTTATATACGAGTGCATCAACAAGCTTGTATTTATATATAATATTAAGTAGTGTAAGCAAGTCAATATATTAATGGATATAATACTGTAATTGGAGTTTCCACAAATGACAGGAAAGCGGGAAAGAGATTGGTCGTCGTAGAAGCAAAGGTGGATCCCCTCCCCCCTCCCCCATGCCCTTCCCCACCTTTCCCCACCACCCTGAGCCCCCCCACCTCCCATTCCACCACTCACCTTCATCTTCCATCCCTCCTCATCCATCCATCTTCCCCTCATCCTCCCTCTTCTTTCCCCCTTCCTCTCCTCCCCACTAATTCCCCGCCTTTCCTTCCCTCCCCTCCCCCTCTTCTTTCCCTCCTCCCCTCTTTGCCTCTCCTCCCTCCTTCCCCTCCCCCTAATTCCCTCCTCCCCCTTTCCCCTTCCCCGCTTCCCCCTCCCCCTCCTTTCCCTCCTCCCCCCTTTGCCTCTCCTCCCCTCCTTCCCTTCCCCTCCCCTTCCACTCCCTCCACCCCCTCCTCCCCCTCCTTCCCCTCCTTCCCCACCATTCCTTCCAGTCAAAGCTAATAATGAAGTGGTAGAGTCGGCTCCTCATGAATGCGAGCGGGTGCTAAGCGACCCTGATATGTTAATGTTACTGACCTGACTTGGCCCCGTGCCAGGGATTACCGGCACGTTGACCCATTACGACTCCGCGCCGAGAGAGAGAGGGAGGGAGGGAGGGAGGGAGGGAGGGAGGGAGGGAGGGAGGGAGAGAGTGAGAGCAAGAGAAAGAGAGAAAACAAAAAGAACGAAAGAAAGCAAGGAAGGGAGAGAGAGAGCGAGCGAGAGACAGACAGACAGACAAAAAGACAAAGAGAGAGGTGGAGCCATGCACGTACGCACGCACGCACTCGCTGTCTCTTTTTTTTCTTCTTTTCCGTTCGATGGTTGTCATTTAAAGAGCCTTCGTTGTTTTCCATTTTTTGTCTTTCTTTTTGTTTAGATTTTTTTGTTTGTTTTTTGGAAGTGTTTTTTTTTGTGTCTTTCTCTGGCTTGGTTTTGAGTTTGTTTCTTCGGAAGTGTTCTGTTGTTTTTGTTGTTTGTCTGGAAGTGTCTGTTGTTGTTTTTTTTTGCATTTTTTGTTGTTGTGAAACGGTGATTGTTTTTAGTGGAGCGTTACTGTTGTATTTTTTATGTATTTCCTCATTTAATTTAAGAAAGGAGAAGGGAATTTTCGTTGCTTCTTTGCTGCTGTTGATGTTATTGTTATTGTTGTTGTTATTGTTGCAATTGTTATTGTTGTAGTTGTTGTTTTTGTTATTGTTGTTATTGTTATGGTGACAGTCGTTCCTTTTGTAGGTTCCTTTTGTATTTGTTGATATCGTGGTTTTACGATAATTTTTTACCTGTCTTTGTTTACGTCTGAATTTCGGGCTTGGATAGGACTGGAAAGATGAAAGAAGAAAGACGACAGGGAAATAATGAGAAGAAAAGAGTGAAGGGGGGAGATAGGGGAAGAGCGGGTAAAAATAGAAATATTGACAGAATGGAGAAACAAAAGAGAGAGGGAGAGAGAGAGAGAGAGAGAGAGAGAGAGAGAGAGAGAGAGAGAGAGAGAGAGAGAGAGAGAGAGAGAGAAGAAAGAAGCAAGAAAGAAGAAAAAGAAAGCCAGAGAGAGACAAAAAAAGAGACCCCCCCCAAAAAAAAAAAACAAGAGAAAGAAAGAAAGCAAAAAAAACAGACAATGGACACACAAAAGACGTTATTGAACAAACAGAAGCAACATTCCCCCCCCCCCCTGATATTTAATCCCGTTTACCTTTCTTCTCAATTTTTCTCATGTTTGTTTCACCGAATTAATAATGTCACATGTCAGACCAACCGGGTATTACCAATAGGTCACTTGTGCGAGGCATGTTGCGAAATATTGCAGGCAATCTGGTGTCAATGCATTTGATTGTGCGCGCGTGTGGTTTTGTGTGCGTGTGTGTGTGTGTGTGTGCGTGTTCGTGTTTGTGTGTGTGTGTGTGTGTTCGTGTTCGTGTGTATGTGTGTGTGTGTGTGTGTGTATGTATGTATGTATGCATGCATGTGTGTATTTGTATTTTTTTTCTTTTTTTTGTGTGTGTATGTATGTGGATGAATATCATGTGTACTTCGCAAGCGTGTGTATATAATTCACCCCCCGAGCCACAACTTCCTCGGAATGTGTCAAACGCGAACTTGAGCAAAATAACTTTATCGCGCCGCTAACAGGAGCGAATTCCTCGAAGCCCAGAGGGAGCCTTTTGGGAGACGGGGCGTGAGAGGCGAGCGAGTGGGAGTTGCGAGTGGGGGAGGGAGTGGGAGTTGGCGGAAGAATATTGCGTAAAGGGAAGGGGGGGGGGACGGGGCGTGAGAGGCGAGCGAGTGGGAGCGAGTGGGAGTTGCGAGTGGGAGTTGGCGGAAGAATATTGCGTAAAGGGAAGGGGGAGTGGGAGAGGGAGGGGGGAGGGAGGAAGGGAGGGAGGGAGGGGGTGGGAGTTGGCGGAGGAATATATTGCGTGGAGGGCGGAAGAATGGCGTGCGTAAAGGGAAGGGAGTGGGAGAGGGAGGAGGGAGGAGGGAGTGGGAGGAGTGGAGTTGGCGGAAGAATATTGCGTAAAGGGAAGGGGGAGGGGAGGGAGAGGGAGAGGGAGGAGGGAGGAGTGGGAGGAGGAGAGAGAGAAAGGGAGGCGGAAGAATGGGGATATGGAGGGAGGTAGGGAGAGAGAGACAGAGAGAAGGGACAGAGCCAGAGACAGACATAGACATAAAGACAGGCAGACAGATGCATGGAGGGACCAACGAAACCAGAAACAGCAAAAGAGAGATAAACCAGAGACAGAGACAGAAGAGAATTAGAAGCGAGTGAGAGTGGGCGAGTTCATTGAACACATTTTGCGAGTGTGATCGTCGCAGAGCCCGTGTGTGTGTGTGTGTGTGTGTGTGTACGTGTGTTTGTGTGCGTATGTGTATGTGTGTGTATATGTCTATATATGTATGCGTTTGCGTTTGTGTTTATGGGTACGTATGTATGTGCGTCTGTCTCTCTGTTTATGTGAGTCTGTGTGTGTGCGTATGTTGTATATGTGTGTATGTCTATATATATATGCGTTTGTGTTAATGGGTATGTATGTATGTTTGTTTGTCTGTCTGTCTGTCTGTCTGTCTCTCTGTTTGTGTGTGTGTGTGTGTGTGTATGTTTGTCTGTGTGTGTGTGTGTGTGTGTGTGTGTGTGTGTGTGTGTGTGTGTGTGTGTGTGAGGCTTAAGGTTACGCGTGACGAAGCATTACTGAACAAAAGCGTGAGGGCGTGAGGGCTGACCCACAAAGCCCGCCCGAAGACCTTAGCTGGCGGAGTCCCACAAGCTACTCCACATAAACCTTTTTTTGATTTTTTTGGAGTTTTATTTTCGCTTTTTAAAAAAGAAAATCTGTGAGCTATGTTTTTTTTCTTTCTTTCTTTCTTTCTTCTTTTTAGCTGTTTCTCTGGAGTTTTTTTTTTTGGTGTTTTATTTTCGCTTTTTAAAAAGAAAATCTGTGAGATACGTTTTTCTTTCTTTCTTTCTTTCTCTCTTTCTTTGAGTATTATTATGATTTTTATTTTTTCTACTTGTGATTTTTATCTGGTCTTTTCGTAACACCTTCGGGATTTTCTAGACATTTATTTTTATTTATTTATTTATTTATTTTTATAATCTCTTGGGTGTGCTATTATTATTATTATTATTTTATTATTATTATTATTTTTATATTATTATTATTATTATTATTTTATTATTATTATTATTACTATGATTTTATTATTATTATTATTATTATTATTACGATTATTTTATTATTATTATTATTATTTATTTTATTTCTATTTTTTATCTTATTTATAGTGCTTTCTCATCTGGTCTTTCTCGTGAACCCATTCGACTTCTCTGGGCTTTGATCATCCACCTCTTTCCTCTTCCTCCTTTTCGTCTTGTATAATTCCCCAACTTCGAAAGCATATGGCAGGCAGACTCCAGGAAGCACAAGGGATATGCAGGCGCGTCGTGAGTCTTGCATGAGCCATTATTTTGCCTCTGTCCCCTTCTCTCGCGGCTCTCATCTCCGGCGAAGGAAAATGACATTAAAAGAAAGAGAGGGAGAGAGGGAGAGGGGGAGGGAGGGAGGGAGAGGGAGGGAGGGAGAGATACTGAGGTTGGAGAGGGAGAGATACTGGGGTTGGAGAGGGAGAAATACGGTGGAGAGGGAGAGATACTAGGGTTGGAGAGGAAGAAAATGGTGGAGAGGAGAGAGAGACTGGGATTGGTGGGGATGAAATATGGTGGTTGGAGAGGAAGGAAATGTTGGAGGGGAGAGATACAGGTGTTGGACAGGAAGAAAACAAAAGGCAAAATAAGAATTGTAAAATCAAGTAAAAAAAGAAATCTTGATATTTATAAAATAGAAAAAAATGAGAATAGGAAAATCAAATAAAAGAGTAAAATTAAAGAGCAAGGAATGATGAACAAGCAAACACGAGAAGGTAAGAGCGGAAATCTAATAATGAATGAGGGAGAAAGGAGGGGGTTGGGAGAAGCAAGAATAATTTAGAAGAGGAAGCAAGCAAACAAAAAAAAATGGAATATAAAAAAATGAATAAAGAGGGGAGGAGGAGGAGGGGGAAGGATAATAAGAAGGGGAAGGATCGGGGTGGGGGGAAGGGGGAAGGGCAAAGGAAAATTATTCCCTACTCATTTCCCTTCCCCTTTTTTTACTCCCGTTACTCTATTTCTCCATCTATCCCTTCTCCCGTTCTCCCTTTCTCCCCCTCTATCCCCTTCCACACTTCCCCTCCCCCCATCTCCCTTCCCTTCGCACCCTTCCCCCTTTCTTCCTTCCACCCTTCCCCTCCCCCATCTTCCTTCCCTTTCCCTTCCGCCCCCATCTCCCTTCACCTCCCACCCTTCCCCCTGCCACATTCCCCCTCCACCCTTCATCCCCTTCCCTCTTCCCTCTCCCCCCTTCTTCCTTCCACCCCTCCCCCTTCTTCCATCTCCCTTCACCTCTCCCTCCCCCCATCTCCTTCTCCTTCTCCCTTCCACCCCTCCCCCAATCTCTCCTCCCCCATCTCCTCCCCCTGATCTCCCTTCACCCCTTCCCCCTTCCACACCTCCCCCCATCTCCCTTCCACCCTTCCCCTCCCCCATCTCCCTCCCCCCTTCTCCCTTCCCCCCTTCTCCCTTCCACCCTTCCACCCTTCATCTCCTCGTATGTCACGGAGTCGAGGGCGGGCACTGAAGTGTGAGATAATGAGGGTGTTTTGTGACATAACTTCAGTCATTACAACACCTACGCTTCAACTCGGTGCATATGATTTTTGTTATTAATGTTATTATTTTCTTTCGCCTCTTGCGTCCGCAGCGCGCGCTTCCTCTCCCTTCGTTTGCTTTGCTTGCTTGGTTGTTTGGTTGGTTGTTTGGTTGTCTGTTTGTTTCTTTTTTCTTTGAGTTTTTTTTTTAGATTCGATCTGTTTTCTTGTCTGTTTTCGTTTTTTTTCTTTTTTTCTTTTGGTTGCTTTCTCTTTTCGCATTCCTGTTGCGTTCTTATTCCCAGTCTGGGTTTTCTTTCTCTTTTCCAGCTCTCTTCTTCTCGTCTCTTTCTCTTCTCTCTCTCTTTCTCTCTCTCTTTCTCTCTCTCTCTTCCTTTATTTCTCTCTCACTCTCTCTCCGTC
>NC_091566.1:37725414-37737914 GCF_042767895.1 Penaeus vannamei | reverse complement strand
TTTTCTTCTAGTTTTCTTTCTTCTTTCATTTCTATTTATCTTTATTTTTCATCTCCCTCTCTCTTTTTCATGTTTGTGTAATGGGAGGTGAAAAAAAAATCAGTAATTTTAAAATGATGAAATTTGAGAATGCACCGAGAAGAGATCACGCACATACAAACAAACACAGACAGACACAAACATTTATGAAAATCGAAGTTCAGAATGAGCGACGAGGCATTGCCAGATACCGCCAGGACAGAGAAATAGATTAGACTTTATCCGGATTCGGTTTTTTGTGCTTTAACACGTGTTTTGCGAGCGAATGTGCACAGGGGGAGTTAATACCTTGATTATTGATAAATGATTTGGATATGGAGAGATTAGGGGCGGGTGGGCAGACACGCTGACGTACACGCATATACAAACGCACGCAGGTGTATACAAATGGATAACATGGACAGGGTTTGGGGTATACATGTACTCGGGCACGCTGACGTACATCCATAGGCACACGCACACGCTCGTACGCATACACGCACTTACGGGGACGGCATGTACACGTACACGCACGCGCTCACGCACACACACATACACATACACATACACATAAACATACACATACACACATTACGTCATCCTGCACCTACTCTCACCCCTCCCCCTCCCACTACCCAGTTCACCCTCCCCTACCCCTTACCCAGTTTACCTCCCCTTACACCCCCTCCCCCCCCAACACGCGCGAACCTCACCTCTGTTGACCGAAGTGATTATGGTGTATATAGTGTCGGCGGCGGGAGGTGGGAGCGCGTGTGAGTTATGGTGTCAGGGTAATGGTGCCGGAATGGTGGATGGCGCGCCGCTGTGGGTTGGCACAGTGTCAACAGGAGTCACGGCGTTCAAAGGAGGGTGGGGGGGAGGGAAGGAGGGGTGGGGGAGGGGGGTGGAGGCGAACCCACGCCACCTGTTGAGTCTCGCACCCTCCACTCCGGTAGACACGCTCGCTCACTCCTGCTCGTGCTTCTTCGGTGGGGGAGAGGGGGGGAAAGAAGAAGGTGGAGTAGGAGGAGGAGGAGGAGGAGGGAGGGAGGGGGAAGAAGGTGGAGGAGGAAGAGGAGGGAGAGAGAGAGGGGAAGGTGTTGAAGTTGGGAGGAAAGAAGGGGAGTTGGGGAGGGGAGGGTAAGATGTTGGGTTTTGGAGGAAAAGAAGGGGGGATGGGGTATAGGGGGAAGAAGAAAAAGAATGGGAGGGAAGGGGTGTAAGGAGAGAAGGAAAAGAAGGGAGGGGAGGGATGTGAGAATGAGGAGGGGGAGGAGGAAATAAGGGTAGAGAGAAGAAAGGAGGAGGAGAGGTTGTTATTTTTTTAGTTTATTTATTTTTTATTTATTTATCTATTATTATTTTTAGCTTTAAAGTTTTCCCTTATTTATGTTTATTCCACAAATCATTTGTTTATTATCTTTTATTATTATTGTCACCTTTGTTCATTAATTTATCTTTTTATTAACATTCTATCTTTTTTTTTAGTTATTATTATTATTATTACTTTCTTTTATTGATTAATGAAACTAATGAAAACCGTCATTTTATGGTATTTTATGTCCCATAAAAAGAAATATGACATAAAAAAATATTGCTAATGAAAATAATGATAACAGATATACCTAATTAAATATTTCTAAAAACGATTTAAGATAATGAACATAAACAAGCTAACCAAACAGACAAACAAAAACACAACAGAAATGTCTTAATATTGAAAGTTAAATCATGTGTTTTCGCTGAACTAATGAGCTGAACAAGACCGTAAAATTCTCAATCATATGCGGGCTTACGAACACGCAGCTCTTGAATACTAAGTGTGGTCGAAGCATACAATTAGTAATGCAGTCAGGGGTGGGAGGGAGGGGAGGGGAGGGAGGGAGGAGGGAGGGGGTAGGAGGAGAGAGGGGAAGGGGGAGAGGGGAGGGGAAGGGTGGGTTAGGGGGTTTAGGGGAGGAGAGGGGGGTTTCTTTTTCTCTTCTCTTTCTTTCTCTCCCTCTGTCATATCTCTTTTCTCTTCTCTTTCTCTCTGCTCTCGTTCTTTCTTTCTTTCTCTCTCTCTCTCTCTCTCTCTCTCTCTCTCTCTCTCTCTCTCTCTCTCTCTCTCTCTCTCTCTCTCTCTCTCCCTCTCTCTCTCTTCTCTCCCTCTTTCTCTCTTTCCTCTCTCTCTCTCTCTTCTCTCCCTCTATCTCTTTTCTCTCTCTCTCTTTCTTCTCTCTCTCTTTCTCTCTTCTCTCCCCCTCTCTCTCTTCTCTCCCTCTCTCTCTCTTCTCTTTCTTTCTCTCTCTCCTCTCCCTCTCCTCTCTCTCTCATCTCCCTCTCCTCTCCTCTCTCTCCTCTCTCTCTTCTCTCCCTCTCTTCCCTCCCTCCCTCTCTCCCTCTGCCGGCCCACACACATTAAAATGAGAAGCAAAAATGTAAGATTCAAAAATATGTAAATGAAAAAGAATATACTAGGTAACGAGGACGGGAGAAGGGGAATAAAAGAAAATAAAAAATAATGAAGCTTCAAAACACACACACACACACACACACACACACACACACACACACACACACACACACACACACACACACACACTACAAACAAAACACAATAACTCAAAACAAAAACATAAAGGAAACTATAAACAAAAAAGCAAAAAAAAAAAAAGGAAATTCAAACAAAAGATTTTTTTGGAGCATCAAGCATAGACGGAGGCTGGGGAGGGGGGGGGAGCACAAGCGTAAGAGGAGAGGGGAAGAGAGAGGGGGGGAGGGGGAGGCTTTAAAAAAGAGAAAGAGGAGGGGGGTAGAGGCTTCAAAAACGAGGAGGGGAGGGGAGTGGGAGAGAGAGAGAGGGGAGGGAGGGGAGGGAGGGGAGGGGGGCGGACGACGTGCTGAAGTCAAGACCGAGAGATGATAATTAGCACCTCATCGAGCTTGTGTCACGTGACTTTGTGCTGTCGAATATTAAAGACGAAATTCCTATCTCGCTATCCGGGAGGGGTGGGGGGTGGGGGGGGGAGACAATGGTAGGCCCGGGCTTCTACGGTATTGATTCTTGGGGGAATATTGTTGTTGTTGTTGTTGTTGTTGTTGTTGTTGTGCGTGGAGAGATCTATGTGTCTTGTCTATTTTTAGGAGTTGTGGGAAGAAACGAGAGAGAGAGGGGGGGGTGAGGTGACGTGGGTGGGAGTAGGGGGTTGGTAAGTGGAGGAGGGTTTGGGGGGAATGTGGGGGATTCGATGTGTGTGTGTGTTTGTGTGTGTGTTCGTTCGTTTTATGGCATAAACATAGCTTATGTGGATAAGCTTAGAGAGAGGGACAGGCAGACAGGGACAGAGTGACGGGAAGAGAAGAGAAAACAAAATGCACCAAAAAGAGTAAGAAAGGAAAAGAAAAAAATACAAAACAGAGCAAAAAAAAAAAAAAAAATAGGAGATCCTTTTCTTCATCTCTCCCTCTCCTTCCCTTCCCCCATCTTCCCCCATCTTCCCCCCCTCCCCTCCACCTTCCCCCCTCCCCCCTCCTTGCACCCATTCACACGTACGCTCACAAACACACATGCTTTTGTTGTTGCCTGAGGTGTATCGACGCTGCAGAATGCGTATCTCGGGAGACACTGATTAGGCAGTCTGCAACAGGCCTTTGTTGCAGAGGCTGTCACTGGGGTTGTTGTTGTTGTTGCTGCTGCTGCTGGCATTGTTGCTGTGTTTGTTGTTGTTGTTGTTTTTTGCTGTTGTTCTGGGAGTGTTGCAGTTTTTTTTTCTTTTTCTTGTTTGCTGTAGTTACGGTGTTATTGTTTTTGTTGTTTTTCTTTCATTGTTAATGTTGTTGGTGTTGTCATCATTGTCGTCGTTGCTGTTTTTGTTTTGTTGATTTTGCTGTTGATATTGTTATAGTTGTTGCTGTCATTGTCGCTGTTGTTGGTGTTTTTGCTGTCGGCTCTGTTCTTGTTTTGTTGTCGGCGCTTTTGTTGTTCTTGATTTTGCCGATGGCGCTGTTCTTGTTTTTGCTGTCGGCGCTGCTGTTTTTTTTTTTCTTTCTTTCTTTCCTTCCTTTTTTCTTTTTTTCTTTTTTCTCTTTGCTGTCGGCGCTGCTGTTTTCTTCTTCTTTCTTTCCTTCCTTTTTTTCTTTTTTTCTTTTTTTTCCTTTTTTCTCTTTGCTGTCGGCGCTGTTGTTGTCGTCAGGTGATGGCTCCTTTGTTTCCATTTGTCCGGAAATGCGTATTCGCGGTTGTAATAATTGTCCCGTTTGATGTTTCCGGCGGCGCGCGTGTCCGTGAATTCGCTCCTTTGGGAAATGCATCGAATTGCGGGAGGTGAAGAAGAGGCGGGGGGAGGGGGAGGAAGGAGGGAGAGGGAGGGGAGAGGGGGAGGGAGTAGAGGGGGGAGGGAGGGGGAAGAGAGGGAGAGGGGTGAGGGAGTGGAGGAGAGGAGGGAGGGAGAGTGGGAAGGAGAAGGAGAGGTAGGGAGGGGGAGTGGGAGTGGGGGAGAGATAGAAGGAAGATAGTGGGAGGGAGAAGGAGAGAGGTAGGGGAAGGAGAGAGAGGGTGAAGGAGGCGAAGGAGAGAGAGAGAGAGAGAGAGAGAGAGAGAGAGAGAGAGAGAGAGAGAGAGAGAGAGAGAGAGAGAGAGAGAGAGAGAGAGAATTGCGGGAGGTGAAGAGACCACGGGGGAAGGGGGGGAGGGAGAGGGAGTGGGAGAGAGAAAGAGTGAGGAAGACAAAGAGAGAGGAAGGGAGGGGAGGAGAGAATGAGAAAAAATTGAATGAAAATATATGAAAGGTGTGTGTGTGTGTGTGTGTGTGTGCATGTGCGCGCGTGTATGCATGAGAGAGAGAGAGTGAGTGAGTGAGTGAGTGTAGAAATAGAAATAAAAATTAGAAATGGACAAATAGAAAAGCTAAAAAGAGTGAAAGATGAAATGAAAACATAAAATATATGTGATCAAAAGAGAAGAAAAGAAGCAGAAAGAAGAGAGCAAGTAAGATCCCCTTACCCCCCCCCCTTTCCATCCACCCCTCTTCCTTCCCCCTCCACTCGTCCCTCCTCCTTAGGCAGCCCTACACCCCCTCTCCGTTCCCCCTCCCTCACCCCTTCCTCAACCCTTATCCATCCTCCTTACGCTACCTCCCTCCCCCTCCGCTTCCCTCCTCCCTCAACACCCCTCCTTCCTCCGTTACCACCCCTCCTTCCTCCCTCTTCCCTTACCCCTTATCCATCCTCCTTACGTTGCCCACCCTTCCCTCCTCCCTCACCACCTCTCCCCCTCCGTCCTCCCTCACCTCTCCCTCTCGATCCTCCTTCCCCTGCCTCCTCCCTCACCCCTTCCTCACCCCATCGTCCAGGGGGATGTTATGGCCTATCCCTGCTCCCAGTTACTCTATATTGGACGTCCACACGGCATTTCCATTATGGGTGATGGAGGAGGGGGGAGGGAGGGGGCGAAGGGGTGGAGGGGGGCGAAGGGGGATGGGGGGAGGGGTGGAGAGGGGTGATGGGGGAGGGGTGGGGGGGAGGGGAGGGCGAAGGGGAGTGGGGTGAGGATTGTGGAGGGGGTAGAGGGGATGGGGTAAGGGTGAAGGAGGGTGGAAGGGAGGCGAGAGAAAGGTCATGACCTTATTTGGTCAAAACCTGCGGCCCCGGCGGTCAGGCAGGAAGTTGGAGCGGTCCGTACTACCTGCAGCGCCTCCGAGGTGTGTCAGGGTGTGTGTGTGTGTGTGTGTGAGCGTGTGTGAGCGTGTGTGTGTGTGTGTGTGTGTGTGTGTGTGTGTGTGTGTGTGTGTGTGTTGTGCGTTTGTGCGTGTGTGTGTGTGTGTGCGTGCGTGCGTGTTGGGCGTTTGTATGTGTGTGTGTGTGCGCGTATGTGTATGTGTATGTGAGTGTGAGTTTGTATGTGTGTGTGTGTGTTTTGTGTGTTATATGTGTGTATGGATATATATTTTGTATTATGAAATGAAAACTAACCAGTATTTTTTTCCTTTTCTTCAGGTACGTGTGAGGAAATCGGACTTAGTAGTGAAACAATAGCAAGGTATGTTTATGTGGTTTATCAGCCTCCCTCCCCCTCCTTCTCTTTCTCTTTCTCTCTCTCTCTCTCTCTCTCTCTCTCTCTCTCTCTCTCTCTCTCTCTCTCTCTCTCTCTCTCTCTCTCTCTTTCTCTTTCTCTCTCCCCTCTTCTCTCTCTTTCTCTCTCTCTCTTTCTCTTTCTCTCAGTTATCTGATTTTTTTTTTTTTTTTTATCAATCAGCTCCTTTCTTTCGAATCATTCTTTCATTAAGATAGAAGAAAAAGAAATAGAGAAATGAAGAGAAAAAAATGGATGAAACGGAGATAGGAAAAGATAACACACACAAAAAAGAGAGAGAAAGAGATACAGACAAAAGAAATACAACCCTTCTTCACCCTCCCTCCCAACCCCCAACCCCCATCCCCCCGTTTCCCCTCCTCTCTATCTCTGTCCTACCCCCTCCCCTGTACCCTCCCCCCAACCCACGCGCCCCGCTATTCCATCTCCTCCTCCTCCTCTCTTTTCATACCCTCCTTTCCCCTTACCCTCCCCTCTTTCCCCAACCTCCTCCTCCTCCCTTCATCCCCAGTGCCCTCCTCCACTCTTCCCCCGCCCCCACCTCCTCTCCTCTTCCCCTCATTCCTCCATCTCTTTCTCCTCCCCTCTTCCCTCTTCCCCTCCACCTCCTCCTCCTTTTCCCCCCACCTTCTCCTCCACCTCCCTCTTTCCCTCATCCCTCCACCTCTTCCCCCTCTTCCTCTTCCCTCACCCGTCCCCTCTCTTTCTTCCCCCTCCACCTCTTCCCCTTCCTCCTCCTCCTCCTCTCTTCCCCCACTTCCTCCCCCTCTTCCTTAATTCCTCCACCTCTTCCCCTCTCCCCTCTCCCCTCACCCCTCCCCTCTCCACCTCCTCCTCTTTCCCTAATCCCTCCACCTCTTCCCCCCCCTCTTCCTCTTCCCCCTCTTTCCCTCTTTCCCCTCTCCACCCCTTCCCCCTCTTTCCTCTTCCCCTCTCCACCTCTTCCCCTCTTCCCCTCTTCCCCTCACCCCCTCCCCGCCCCCTCTCTCCTGACCATCCCCAACGAGGCGAGCTTGCGGGCGAGGAGAAGCTGGCCAGCTCAGAACCACCAATTACAGGATCTGACGCGACTTGGGGTTCTCATGCCTCTGCTTGCATCCCGCCCACGCCCGCCCTCTCACGCCCACTGTCGATGCTTCTTCAACCGGTGACGTTTTTATTTATTTTTTTTAGTTTATTTTTTAATATTTATTATTTTTTTTTCTCCTTCTAACGGGTTCAAGAGGATTCTGGGGTTTGGTTGTGTCATGTCGTTTTTCTTTTTCTTTCTTTCTTATTTCTTGTTCCTCGTGATTCTCTCTCTCTTTCTTCTCTCTCTTCTTCTTTTTTCGCGTTTTGCCTTGGCTGTCAGCCTCAATCTTGATTCTCCTCCTCTTTTCGCCCTCTTCTTTGTCTTCTCCTCCTCTTGCCTTTCCTCCTCCTCCTCCTCCTCCTCCTATTTCTCCCCCCTTCCCCGCCCCTCATTTTCCTCCCCCTTCCCCTCCTCATTTTCCTCCCCCTTCTCCCCTCTCCTCATTTTTCCTCCCCCTTCCCCCTCCTTTCCCCCTCATTTTCCCCCCCCTTCCCCCCTCATTTTCCTCCCCCTCCTCCTCATTTTCCCCCCTCCCCCCCTCCTCATTTTCCTCCCCCTTCCCCCTCCTCATTTTCCTCCCCTCCCCCTCTCCTCATTTTCCTCCCCCTTCCCCCTCCTTTTCCCTCATTTTGCTCCCCCTCCCCCTCCTCCTCATTTTCCTCCCCGTCCCCCTCCTCCTCATTTTCCTCCCCCTTCCCCCTCATTTTCCTCCCCCTTCCCCCTCCTCATTTTCCTCCCCCATCCCCCTCCTTCTCCTCATTTTCCTCCCCTTTCCCCTCCTCATTTTCCTCCCCCTCCCTTTCCCCTCATTTTCCTACCCTTTCCCCCTCCTTTTTTCCTCCCCGCCCCCCTCCCTCCTTCTCCTCATTTTCCTCCTCTTCCCCCTTCCCTCATTTTCCTCACCCCTTTCCCCTCCTCATTTTCCTCCCCGCCCCCCTCCTTCTCCTCATTTTCCTCCCCCTCCTTCTCCTCATTTTCCTCCTCTTCGCGGTTACTTCTTTGGCAAGGATACGTGGCGTATGAGTCATCGATGTATTTCTGCGTTTCAAGCATTTTCTCGCAATTAAACGTGCCAACTTATGAGAGGCGAGTTGACGTGCTCACCCCCCCCACCCCTCCCTCACCCCCCCAAACACTCACACACACTCACACCCTCATCCACACCCACGCCTCCTAACTTCAACTCTCTCTCTCTCTCTCTCTCTCTCTCTCTCTCTCTCTCTCTCTCTCTCTCTCTCTCTCTCTCTCTCTCTCTCTCTCTCTCTCTCTCTCTCTCTCTTATATGTCTTTTCTGTTCTTATTCTATCTTATCCTATTTTCTCTTCTCTTCTCTTTTCTTCTCTTCACTTCACTTCTTCGCTCGCTCTCTCTCTCTCTCTCTCTCTCTCTCTCTCTCTCTCTCTCTCTCTCTCTCTCTCTCTCTCTCTCTCTCTCTCTCTCTCTCTCTCTCTCTCTCTCTCTCTCTCTCTCTCAAAGAGGGAGGGAGAGGAGGAGAAATGGAGGGAGAGGGGGGGGGGGGAAGGGGGAATGGATGCCAAAATAGAGGGAAAAGAAGGAAAATACGGTGGGAAAGAGAGACGCCAAGGAGAAGGGAGGGAGAAGATAAGGAAGGAGATTAGACGGAGAGAGATGGAAACAGATAAAAGATTGGAGAGAGTAATTTTTCTCTTTCTTTCTTCACGCCTGCACTCGTATTTCACTCTCCTTCCTTCCTTTCTTTCTGTCATTGTACTAAGATATTTTTTTTCTTGTGGTACTTATTACTTTGCAAACTTTGTACTCATGTAGCTTACTTTTTTTTTTTTTTTTTTTTTTGACTGAGCAGAATCGAGTTCTCTCTTAATTAATTTCTTTTTGGGTTAAATTTATTATAGTTATTTTTTTAAAATATATAATGCACACGCACACACACACACGTGCACGCAAACACACACACACACACACAGCTGTACACACGAGCATATGCACATACACACCTGGCCCCCGTGCTTGAATATTTTGTAAGAGAAATGTATGTGTGGTATGTCTCTAACTAGGGGTTGTGACAGAAGACGTGTGGTATTTGCGTGTGTGTGTGTGTGTGTGTGTGTGTGTGTGTGTGTGTGTGTGTGTGTGTGTGTGTGAGAGAGAGATTAGAATGTCGCACAGCAGTTGAGGTTAGCACCCAGTATTCCTCCTCCTTCTCCTTCTCCTTCTCCCCCTCCCCTTCCACCCCGTCACCTCCTCTTCTTCCTCCTCCTCCTCCCTCTTCCCCCTCTCACTTTTCCACCTCCTTCCACTCCTCCACCACCACCACCTCTTCCTCTTCCTCCTCCTCCACCACCACCTCCTCTTCCTCCTCCACCACCTCCTCATCCTCATCCTCCTCTTCCTCCTCTTCCCCCTCCTCCTCCTCCTCCTCCTCCTCCTCCTCCTCCTCGACCTCCTGCGCATGTCACAAGCCCCCCAAGACACCCTTCCTTACGGCAAGGTATTTTCTGCTACGTGCTGCTCAGGCTGATTTGCATATTATATTAAGTTCGTCTTTTCATCAGCATTAGCTTTTTCGCTGAGCTTGAATTCTTTAGCTGTGTTTATACCTTGGTGCGACGCTGCGTTGACCTCTAGACACACACACGCACACACACACACACACACACACACACACACACACACACACACACACACACACACACACACACACACACACACACACACACACACACACACACACACACACACACACACACACACACACACACACACACACACACACACACACACACATACATACATACATACATACATACATACACACACACACACACACACACATACACACATACACACACGCACATACACACACACACACACACACATACACACATTATATCATATACACACTGCATATACTTAATTGCATGCATTGTCATACCACACATACAGTCTAAGTATTATAGATACATACTTATAACCATATATACATTAATACACACATACATACAAACACACACACACACACACACACACACACACACACACACACACACACACACACACACACACACACACACACACACACACACACACACACACAATACACAACACACAACACACACAAGCAAAACACTTACGTATGATAGTTTTTGTTTGTGTGCGTTGTGTGTGCGTGTGCATTTAAATAGGTTTATGTGTCAGTAGTGTTTACAAATGAGTTTCATATCTGGCCCCTTTATACCCCCTCCCCGTCCCCCTCCCCCTCAGTATGATTATAACGACCATGTCTGTTGCGTCTGTTGAAGAGGGGGAGGGGGTAGGAGTGAGGGGGGAGGGGGAGGAGGGGAGAGGAATCGAGGGCAAGAAGTGGGTAAAATGGGAGGAGATGTAGGGGGAAGGTAGGTAGGAACTAGGGGGAAATGTATGGGAGTAGGGGGGCGGAAAGGGGGGAAGGGGTGTGGGGGAGAAAGAGTAAGGGGGGGGGGGGGAGAGGCCTGCAGTAGGAGGAATGTAGGGGAAACAGCGGTAGGGGGAAATCAGCTGTGGACGGGGGAAGGTGTGTACGAGAAACCAAGTCGCGGGAGGTGGCGGCTAGGGGAGAAATCTGCAGGGAAGAGTGTAGGGGAAAAGCGGTAGGGGAGAAATCGGCAGTGGACGACGGGTGTGGGGGAGAAACCAAGTAAGGGGGTAGCCGCTAGGGGAGAGGCCTGCAGGGAGGAATGTAGGGGAAAAGCGGTAGGGGAGAAATCGGTAGTGGACGACGGGTGTGGGGGAGAAACCAAGTAAGGGGGTGGCCGCTAGGGGAGAGGCCTGCAGGGAGGAATGTAGGGGAAAAGCGGTAGGGGAGAAATCAGCTGTGGACGACGGGTGTGGGGGAGAAACCAAGTAAGGGGGTGGCCGCTAGGGGAGAGACCTGCAGGGAAGAGTGTAGGGGAAAAGGGGTAGGGGAGAAATCAGCAGCAGACGTTGAGTGTGGGGGAGAAACCCAGTAGTGGGACTGGGAGTAAGAGAGAGATCGAGTGTAGGAGTGTGTGGGAGGAGAGGTGGGGAAGGGGTGAGGTGGGGGGAGGGGGGGGGGAATCACGACCTTTCGCTGGCCAAAGGCCGACCGCGGCACAAGGACCCCGTCACGACACTGCAGGAAGTGTGTGTGTATGGACAAAAGGCAGGTCACGTGACATACGACGCTTGATCAAGAAGGTGAAGACAGGTCACGAAAGGCTGGGGGTAGTGCAGGGGAGGGGGGGAAGGGTGCCCAAGGAGGGAAGGAAGTTGAATGAGGAGAGGGGGAGGGGGGAAGGGTGCCACAGGAGGGGAAGGAAGGAGGAGGAGGGAGAGGGGGAGGGGGAGGGGGAAGGAAGGGGGATGGGAGGGAGGAGGTGGCCAAAGGTCCGCATTAAGAGTAAGGGGGGGTTAATGGTCGGGCAGGGGGTGCGGTTACCTCTCTCGGATAAGGTCACGGTAAGGTTGCGGGAGGAGGAGGAGAGGAAGAAGAAGAATGGGAAGAAGAGGTAAAAGAGAAAGAAGAAGAATAGGAAGTATAAGAAGAAGAACAAATAGAAGAAGAAGATAAATAAGAAGAGGGTTGGGAGGATGAGGAAGAGTAGGATTGAGGAGGAGGAGGAGGAGGAGAAGAAGAGGAAGAAGAAGAAGAAGAAGAAGAAGAAATAAAAGAAGAGGAAGAAGAAGTAAAAGAAGAAGAACAGGAAGAAGAAGAAGATAAAGAAGAGGGTTGGGAGGATGAGGAAGAGGAGGATTGAGGAGGAGGAGGAGGAGGGCCAAGCCGGCAAGCAAGACGGGGCTGTAACGGTACCGCGACACCGTACCCACTTGAAGGAGGTGAGGAAGGAAGGGAGGAAGATAAGAGAGTAGGAGGAAAAGGAGGGAATTGGAGTACGTGAAGAAGAAGGAGAAGACGCGTGAGAGATAGGAAGAAATAAATGAGAGAGAATTCAGGAAAGGAAGATGGTGGTATAAAGAGACGAAAATTATTTTGCGAGAAAGAAAAGACAGAAGAAGGGAATGAGACAGCGTAGAAAAGGACATTTTTAAAAAATTGAAAGACAAAAGATAATTAAAATTTTACGAAGAAACGAAACAAAAGAAACAAACAAGCCTGAGAAATATCCAATAAAAATAACAATAATTAAAAATAACAACCAAACACAATTATACGACCCCCGAATATAAAACAAACAAGAAAATTGAAAAATGAGAGAGAGAAAAAAAAGGAAATACACGATCGCCATTCTAAAAGAAAGGAAAATAAACAAAAACAAAATCAAAACAAAACAAAACAAAACAAAAACCTCCTTAGACTGGCCATGCTTTGTTCCTTGAAGGCTACCTCGACTGTCTTTA
>NC_091566.1:37712914-37720414 GCF_042767895.1 Penaeus vannamei | reverse complement strand
TATTTGGCACTCCGTCCCCCACCCCCTCCTGCCCCTCCTCCCTTCCTCCCCCACACTCTCTCTCCACCCCCACCTTTCCCTTCACCGCTTCCTCATCACCA
Source organism: Penaeus vannamei (assembly GCF_042767895.1). Classification (NCBI taxonomy): domain Eukaryota; kingdom Metazoa; phylum Arthropoda; class Malacostraca; order Decapoda; family Penaeidae; genus Penaeus; species Penaeus vannamei. The sequence goes on along the minus strand of NC_091566.1, from coordinate 37,720,313 downwards.
TCCTCCTCGCCCTCATTTTCCAACATCCCCCTCCCCCCACATACGAAACACCCCTCATGCGAACCCCCCCCCCCTCCCCCTCCCCTCCCCTCCCCCCCTCCCCTCCTCCCCCCTCATGCGAACCCCTCCCCTCCCCCTCATGCGAAAACCCCCCTTCCCCTCTCCTCCCTCCCCCTCATGCGAAACACCCCTCCTTCCCCCCTCATGCGAAACCCCCTTCCCCTTTCCTCCCTCCCCCTCATACGAAACCCCTCCCCCTCATGCGAAACCCCTTCCCCTTTCCTCCCTCCCCCTCATACGAAACCCCCTCCCCTCATGCGAAACCCCTTCCCCTTTCCTCCCTCCCCCTCATACGAAACCCCCTCCCCCCTCATACGAAACCCCCCTTCATCCCCCCCCTCATGCGAAACCCCCCCTCATTCTCCCCCTTCCCCACCCCCATGCGAAAGGCGTTGGCATGGAGTCAGAATCCGAAGCACAAAATGTGACATGGGTATTTAGACTCGCCGCGCCCGCTCGGTCTCAGAATATATTTTGGCAATGAGTATAAATACGTGAGTAAAAGCTGTGAGTTCAGATTGAGTGTTTCGGGCAGATGGTGGGAGATGAAGGGAAATGCACGCAGATGGGGAAAATAAACAAATTAGGGAATTGATTACTGGGTTAATGAAAAGAGGAAATGTTTGTCACTTCTTGTGTGTGTGGATATATATATATATATATATATATATATATATATATATATATATATATATATATATATATATATATATATATATATATATATATATATATATATATATATATATATATATATATATATATATATATATATATATATAGACATATATATATATATATATATATATATATATATATATATATATATATATATATATATGTATGTATGTACATATATGCTTACATACATACATACATACTTGCATATATTTTTATGTACATATACGCACACACACACACACATACACACACACACACACACACACGCACGCACGCACACACAGAGCCCGTGAGAGCGAAAGAAACGAAAAGAGAAATCAAAACCTTAGATTTAATCTTCACAATAAAGACAGAATATTGTGAGGAATAAAAGACATGATCAAGAAATATATCAAAACAGCGGTTAAGTCATCGTAATAGTGAAGAAGAAGAAGAAGAAGAAAGAAAAAGTCATTGGCGAATAAAGACGCGGATTATGTAAGCAAAGCTGAATTTTATTTAGGATTAGTCAGGGAGTGGGGGGGCGGGGGGAGGTGGGGGGAGGGAGTGGGAGAAGCGGGAGGGCTGGGGGAGTTAGTAGGGGGACGGGGGAGGGAGTGGGAGAAGTGGAAGGGCGGGGGAGTGAGTAGGGGATGGGGGACGGGGAGGGAGTGGGAGAAGGGGAAGGGCGGGGGAGGTGTAGGGGGATGGGGGACGGGGGAAGGAGTGGGAGAAGGGGAAGGGCGGGGGTAGTAAGTAGGGGGATGGGGGGGACGGGGGAAGGAGTGGGAGAAGGGGAAGGGCGGGGGTAGTAAGTAGGGGGATAGGGGACGGAGGAGGGAGTGGGAGAAGGGGAAGGGCGGGGGGTAGTAAGTAGGGGGATGGGGGGCGGGGGAAGGGCTGGGGGGGAGGAAGGTTCTATCCCCCATTTTTCGAAGATGTTTATTATATGCTAAGGTGTGGGGTTCGCGAGGTCCCCGTTAAGCTTTCTTTGTGGATAGTTAATTCTTACTTTTCTTTTTTTTCTTTCTTTCTTTCTTTTTTTTTTGGGGGGGTAGTAGTTGTTGTCATCGCATGACGCGGTTGTCATAACATAATAAAGTGAGTGTCTTTATGGATGTTATATTTTGTGTCTTTCTCTCTTGTCCTTTTTTTTTCTCTATTTATCTTTCCTTTCTCTCTCTCTCTCTCTCTCTCTCTCTCTCTCTCTCTCTCTCTCTCTCTCTTTCTCTCTCTGTCTCTCTCTCTCAACTATCTGAATTTATTTTTATCAATCAGTTCTTCTCTTTCGTATCATCCTTTCATCAAGAGAGAAGAAAAAGAGAAGGAGAAGAAAGTCACAGAGAAGAGGAGAGAGAGAAATGGTCTCTGTGTCTCTGTCTGTCATTTTCCTTCTTTTTCTAATTTTCTCGTCTTCTCTTTCACCCTTTCCCAGTCCCTTCCCTCCCCCACCCCTTCCCCCTCCTTCACATCCTTACATCACCTCCCAAGACGTTCACACGCTTGTAGAATACACCCCCTTCCCCCTCACCCTCCCTCCCTTATCCCACTCCCTCCCCACCCATCCTCCAAGCCCCCCCCTATCCATCCCCCAACCCCCCACCCGCCTCTCCCCTCCTACTCCTCCATCCTTTCCCCCTTCCCTCATACCCCATCCTCCCCCCTCCATCATCACTCACCCCCATCCCTCCCCTCTTATTCCCCCTCACCCCCACCCATTCACCGTGGGATACAAGAAGTCCATGAGTCCTCCCCCCCTTCCCCCCTTCCTCCCTTCTCATGAATGGCGTTGCCCATGTGACCAGATGAGATTAAGATAAGCCTTTACTGGGACTGAGAAGATGGGTAGGATGGGTAGGGGAGGAGGGAGGGTGGGTAGGATGGGGAGGGAAGGAGGGAGGGTGGGGAGAGAAAGAGGGAGGGATGGGTGAGGAGAGATGGCGGGAATGAAGGAAGGAGGAAAGGATGGGGAGGGAAGGATGGGTGGGGAGAGATGGCGGGAATGAAGGAAGGAGGGAAGGAGGAAAAGATGGGAAGAGAAGGAGGGAAGGGTAGAAAGGATGGGAAGAATGGGAAGATAGGAGGGGTGGGGGAGGGAAAGAGGAAACAGTGGAGATAGAAGGAAGTCGGATGGGGGAGAGGGAGGAAATGAAGGAGGAAAGGAGGAAAGGGGGAAAGATAGGGAGGAAAGAAGAAGAGAAGAAGGATAGGGAAGGCTTAGGTCGGGAGAAGAGGAAGGGAAAGAAGAAGGGGGAGAAACATAGGAAGAAGGATAAAAGAAAAAGATAGAGAGATGGGAATTACATGGAGAAGATGAACAAAGATGGGGATAAAAAGGATAGAGGATAGGAGGAGGAGGGGGAGAGGGACGATAGGAGTAAAGAAGGGGAGGAGAGGGAGAGGCAGGGAGGGGAGGGGAGGGGGGAGGGGTCCTTTTGAGTGCGGGAGGGACTCTTTCATGCCAAGATGTCCTGGACTTGGCACTGTTGTGTTGAAGGAAGGACGGGAGGGGAGGGAGGGAGGGAGGGAAGGAGGGGGAGGGGGAGGGGAGGGAAGTAGGGTGTCGGGGGGCGATCTTTTTCTCTCGGGTTGTTTCTTGTTTTTGTGTGATTGGCATTGTTTATTTGATTTTTTTCGTCTTTGTTTATCTATCTATCTGTCTGTCTGTCACATTCATTCACTTACGCACACACGTACGTGCACACACACACACACACACACACACACACACACACACACACACACACACACACACACACACACACACACACACACACACACACACACACACACATACATTATTGATATCCTTTTTTCCTTTTCAATGTAAATATATATTTTTTTCTAAGTCAACCTTTTTTCACACATTTCCTTTACGTGAAAGATAATTACATTTTTCTTTTGTTTTTCGACCTTTCCTTGGGCTGCGTACGAAGTGTTTTTTAATATATTTTTTTATTAGTTTATATGTTCTTATGTTTGATATTTCAGATTTTTTTTTAGTTTATTTGTTTGTATGTTTTATGTTTATTCTTTTATTTTTATTTTTTGTATGTTTGATGTTTGTTATTTTTTTTGTTTATTTTTTGTATGTTTTATGTGTTCTTTTTTTAAGTTTGTTTGTATGTTTGATGTTTATTTCAGTTTTTTTTTTAGTTCACTTGTTTGTTTAATTTTTGTTTCAGTTTTTTTTCTTATGGATCTGTTTGAATTATTTATGTGATATCTGTATATATATTTTTTTAATGTTATTTCATTTTGTTTATTCATGATATCTGTATTTAATTAATTATTTTTTAATGTTATTTCATTTTGTTTATTCGTGTATCTGTTTATTCTTTACTTTATTTGTTTATTAAGCTATATGTTTAATCTTTATTTCGCCGTTGTTGAGATAGAAGATTTTTGTTTACATTGATGGCGAAAGACTTTGCAGGGGGTAGACCGGAGGGGAAGGAAGGAGGGAGGGAAGGGGAAGAGGAGGAGGAGGAGAGAGGGAGAAGAGGAGGAAGAGGACAGAGGGAGAAGAGGAGAAGGAGGAGAAAGGGGGAATATGAGGACAGGAGGGGAAAGAGGGAGGAATTATTGGGGGAGGAGGAGAGAGGGGGAGAAGAGGAGGAGTAGAGGAGGAAAGGGGGAGAGGAGGAGAAAGAGGGATGGAAGGAAGGATTGGGGAAGAGGGGGAAGGGGTGGAGGGGGGAGAAGTCATAGAGGGAGGAGGAAGTGGAATCTGAAAGGAGGGCGAGGTAGAATAATTACAGGAGAGGAAGGGGAAGAGGAAGAAGAAAAGAAACGCGCAGAACCAGCGCATGTTCAAGTAAACAAAAGAAAACAGAATTTCCTATTCATTTCACTCCCCCGCCTTTTCGCCGACGCCTGCTCTCCCTCCTCCCCTCCACGCACCTTTCCACTCCCTCCCCCTCCCCCCCTCCCTTGCCCCTCCCACCACTGGGTGCCAAGATACCTCACTTCGTAGTCACCCACGTGTGTCTCGCCCCTCCTTCCCCTCCTCCCTTCGTCCGTCCCCCCCCCCTGTCCCTTCTCCCTTCCTCCTCCCTCAACCCCCTCCTCCCTTCCTCCTCCCCCCAACCCCTCCTCCCTTCCTCCTCCCCTCCAACCCCTCCCCTCCCTCCTCCCTCCCCAACCCCTCCTCCCTTCCTCTTCCCAGTCTACCCTCCTGCCGTCTCCCTCCCCCTCTACCCCTCCCCCCTCCCCCCTCCCGGAGTGCCACCGTCTTCACGATTGACTTTTTAATGATTAGATTTTTTTTATGTACACATTAATGGCGTCGTGGCTGATTCTTCCTCTTGATTTCGATTTTATCCTCGCTAGGTTTCATTTTCCTCTTTTCGTCGACCGGTTTATTATCGTTTTTGTTTTGTTTCTCCATTTCTACCTTTTCCCCCAAAAAGAGTAGAAGCTGTGTTGAGGGAAGGGGGCGCCCACGCTCCCTCCAACCACACGATACGATAGGCTATTTGGCAACTCACATTGGGGGGAGGGGAGGGAGAGGGGGGATGGGAGGGAGAGGGGGGATGGGAGGGCAGTGGGAGGGGGGAGGGAGAAGGAAAGGGTGGGGAGAAGGGGGCGAGAGGAAGGTGGTGGGTGTTGCTAGGTCGTGGTGGTTCTTACCGCCACCCTCTCTCCCTCTCTCACCCCCCATCCTTCCCCCTTCCTCCCTCTCCCCTGTTTACATGTACCTCCCACCCACCCAACCCCAACTCATGTCTCCTTACCGCTGCCACGCACACTATTTCTCTCTCTCTCTTTCTCTCTCTCTCTCTCTCTCTCTCTCTCTCTCTCTCTCTCTCTTTCTTCTCTCTCTTTCTCTTTCTCTTTCTCTCTCTCTCCCTCTCTCTCTCTCTCTCTCTCTCTCTCTCTCTCTCTCTCTCTCTCTCTCTCTCTCTCTCTCTCTCTCTCTCTCCTCTCTCTCTTTCTCCTCTCTCTCCTCTCTCTCTCCTCTCTCTCTCCCTCTCTCTCTCTCTCTCTCTCTCTCTTCTCTCTCTCTCTCCCCCTCTTTTTCTCTCTCTCTCCTCTCTCTCTCTCTCTCTCTCTCTCTCTCTCTCTCTCTCTCTCTTTTTTTTCTCCTCTCTCTCTTTCTCCTCTCTCTCTCTCCTTTCTCCTCTCTCTCTCTCTCCTTTCTCCTCTCTCTCTCTCTCCTTTCTCCTCTCTCTCTCTCTCCTTTCTCCTCTCTCTCTCTCTCCTTTCTCCTCTCTCTCTCTCTCCTTTCTCCTCTCTTCTCTCCTCTCTCTCTGATGCTTTCACAAGCATCCCTCTTTCCCCTCCTCCTCCTCCTCCCCTCTTCCCTCTTCCCCCCTTTCCCCCCCTTTCCCTCCCTCTTCAGACATTTAAACCACACTCTCCCATATATGTATGCGTCCGCAAAGTCCTGTTGAGAGACGAAGGAAGGGAAGAGGAAAGGAGGAGAGGGGAAGGAGGTGGGGGTGGGGGTGAGGGTGGGGGTGCGAACACATGAGGAGGAGGGGGGGCAACGCAAGACGTATCATTTCACCCCCGTGTACTCCAACCCCCTCCCCGTCAACGTACTCATGGGAGGAGGAAGGGAGAGGAAGAAAGAGGAAAGATGAAAAGAAAAAGGGGGGGAAAGAAAAGAAGGAGAAACGATAGAGCAGAAAAGAGAAAGGAGACAGTAATAATAATGATAATTAATGATAAAATAATGATAATTAATAATAAAATAATGATGATGATAATATAAATAATGATAATAATAATGATAATAATAATAATAATAATAATAATGATAATAATAATAATAATGATAAATAATAATAATAATAATAATAATAATAATAATAATAATAATAATAAAAATGATAATAATAATAAATACGAACAGAAAACCAAAACAAAACCCTCCAAGATGAAGATGTAGAGATGCACCACACCCTCCTCACTCATAAAAAGGAAGATAAAGAGAGAGAGAAAAAAAAGACGATAATAATTATCAAAATAAAACTCGGATCACCCCACTTGTACTCCCCGTACAGACAGAGCGACACATACACAAGGGTCTACGCTGTTTATTCTCCGCACTATAAATAGACGTGACTTTTTTTTTTTTTTTTTTTTTTTATAACGTTCGGCGTTGACAGGAATAAACCCAGATGCTATTTTTAGTAAGCGCACGTCTCTGTTGTCAAGAATGAGAATACGGACACCTTCGGAATGGACACCCGAGTTGGGACACCCCGGGGGGTAGACCCTCTCGGGCGTGGGCGGCGGTATGCGGTTGTTGTTTGGAATGAATTGTAAAAAAAAAAAAAAAAAGGGGCGGTTTTTAGATAACGTTTTGGGAGGGAGGGAGGGGGGGAGGGGGAGTGGAGTGGGGAGGGGGTGGGGTAGTAGGCGTGGGAATGGGAAGGATGGGGAAGAGGGAAGGGAGAAGGAGAGAAATGAAAGAGGAAGGGAAGAGGGTGAATAGGGTGAGGATAGAGGGAGGGGAAAGGGAGCGAAGGGAAGAGGGAGCATAGGGTAAGGACAGAGGGAGGGGAAAGAAAGCGAAGGGAAAAGGGGTAATGGGGGGGTGGTAAGGGCGTGTCACGTGAATAATGAGTAAAGTCGAGTCAATGGGTAACGAAGAATAGGGGTTTAGGTATTCACGTGAATTCAAGAAAAAATCTAATATATCTATTGTGAGTGGGGAAAAAAACATAGA
>NC_091566.1:37695414-37710414 GCF_042767895.1 Penaeus vannamei | reverse complement strand
AGTGGGGGGAAAGAGGGTGTATCTGACATATCCGTGGGGGTGGTAGGGAGAGAGGAAAGAATGTTGTGTCTGCTCTCTTCCCTCCCCTCCCTCCCCTCCCGCCCCTCTCTTCCCCTCTCTACGCTCTCCTCCCCTCTGTGCCCTGTCCTCCCCTCTGTACCCTCTCCTCCCCTTTGTGCCCTGTTCTCCCCTCTCGTCTCCTCTGTACCCTCTCCTTCCCTCTCTTCCCCTCTCTACCCTCCCTCCCCTCTGTACCCTCTCCTCCCCTCTCTATCCCTCTGTACTGTCTCCTTCCCTCTCTACCCTCTCTACCCTCTGGACATTCTCTCCTCTCTTCCCCTTCCTTCACCCCTTTCTCCTCTTCGTTTGCCCTCGTGTCTCCTCCCTTCACTTCCCCTCATCACCTGCTTTGTTTTTTTCTCTGTATCTCCCTCTTGCCTTATTTGGTTCGGTGATATATCTGTTTGTTTTTTTTCTTTCTTTCTTTTTTTTTTAGAATATTTATATCTGTCAAGTTACATTTCTCGTTTCGTACCGCAGTTCTCTAGCTATCTATCCATCTGTCTATCTCTATCTCACTCTCACTCTCACTCTCTCTATTTCGTTTTCTTCTTCGCATATTATTTCGTCTTGTCAAAACTTTTCATTCTTTTACACACCGACAGTCTTCTCACTCATTCTGAAGCGGGAGATGCTTATATATTTGCTTATTCTTGTCCCTTCCTCCCCCTCCTTTTCCTCTTCCACCTGCTCCTCTTCGTCTCCGTCCCCTCCTCGTCCACTTCCACCTCCTCGTCCACCTGCTCCTCCTCCTCCTCCTCCTGCTCGTCCACTTCCACCTCCTCCTATTCCTCCTCGTCCACTTCCTCCTCCTCCTATTCCTCCTCGTCCACCTCCTCCCTCCTTCTCCCTCCCTCGTCTTCGTCCCCTCCTCGTCCACTTCCGCCTCCTCCTCCTCCTATTCCTCCTCGTCCACCTCCTCCTTCTCCTCCTCCTCCTCGTCTTCGTCCCCTTCTCTTATTCCCCTCTCCCCACCCCCTCCCCCGCCTCCTGTGCATAGAGTCTTGATGTATGTCACAGTTGCACATGCCCCTTCTGGCCGTTGCTGTTTTTGTTGTTCTTGCGGCTTCCGTTGTTGTTGCAGCTCCTTGCTTTATTGCCGTGGCGAGGCTTCCCGCTCACGGGCCTGGATACCCGGTGGACCCCCCCCCTGTCTCTCTCTCTCTCTCTCTCTCTCTCTATTTCTTTATATATATATATATATATATATATATATATATATATATATATTTATTTATTTATTTATTTATTTATTACACACACACACACGCACACGCACACGCACACACACATATATAGATATAGGTATAGATATGGATATATATATTCCTACCCTTTTATATTTCCTCTCTCTCTCCCTCCCACGTTCCCTCTCGTGTCCCTTTTCCTTTTTCTTTTCCTCTTCTCTTTCATCTCCCTCTCCCTCTCATCTCCCTCTCCCTCTCTCTTCCTCTTATCTCTCTTTTTTCCTTCTTTCCCTATCATCTCCCTTCCTCTTATCTCCCTCTCCCTCTTATCTCCCTCTCCCTCTCATCTCCCTCTTATCTCCCTCTCCCTTACCCTCTCCCTTACCCTCTCCCTCTCCCTCTCATCTCCCTCTCCCTCTCAGTGAGGCAACAGGCTTCGATTTGATGAGTGTTGATTAGTCTTTATTACTCACTTTAGAATGATATGCGATTTAATTCCTCGCGCTCGTGACTCGTAGCCAACGGGACTGACTGAAACCTGGCCCGGTCTCTCTCTCTCGCTTTCTTTCTCTCTCTTTCTGTCTGTCTGTCTCTGTCTCTCTTTCTCTTTCTTGCTTTATTCTCTGTCTCTTTCTGTCTGTCTCTCTTTTTCTTTCTATCTTTATTCGCTCTCTTTCTTTCTCTGTTTCTCTGTTTTTCGTCGTATTCTCTCTCTTTCTGTCTGTCTGCCTCTCTTTCTGTTTCTCGTTGTATTCTCTCTCTCATCTCTCTCTCTCTCTCTCTCTCTCTCTCTCTCTCTCTCTCTCTCTCTCTCTCTCTCTCTCTCTCTCTCTCTCTCTCTCTCTCTCTTTCTTTCTTTCTTTGGGTCTCGATGTATTCTCTCTCATATCTCTCCAACTCTGTTTTTTTGTTTTATTCTCTCTCTCTCTCTCTCTCTCTCTCTCTCTCTCTCTCTCTCTCTCTCTCTCTCTCTCTCTCTCTCTCTCTCTTTTTATTTCCTATAGTTCGTATCAAAACGCGCGATTTAAAGCACACGCACACGTACTCTCCACCCCACCCCCACCCCTGTGCCCCTTACACCCTCCCCCTCTCCCCCTCCCCCTCCCCCTCCCCCCCCCATCTCAATTGCCCGGCGCAGGATGTGTTCATTATGTTTTTGCTTTGCGTAAAGTGCCTCCGGACCTTATTATCACATGATTGTACGCCCGTCGGTACCCTCGCCCCCCCCACCCACCCATCCCCCCGACACCCCTCTCCCTCTATCCCTCTCCCCCACCCCCTCTCCCTCTGCCCTCTCCACCTACCCATCTTCCCTCTTCTATCCCCTGCCCCCCGACACCCCTCTCCTCTACCCCTCTCCATCTACCCATCTTCCCTCTTCTATCCCTGCCCCCCCCTTCACCTCCACACAGCCCCTTCTACCCCTCCTCCCCACTTCACCCATTCCACTCCTCCTTTCCCTCCCCCACCACCCCCTCTCCTTCCCCTCCTTCCACCCCCCCTCCCCCACCCGTCTTGAAAAAAGGGGGGAAGGAAAGAAGGACAGAGAGGGGAAAAAAGTGCGAAGTTCATTACGCATATTTTGTCTTAAGGGGAGAAAATCCTTCATTGAATTCCACAGGTTTTTTTTTAAGGAGGGAGGGGGGAGGGGAGGGGAGAGGGGGGGGAATCGCTTGGGACTCGGTGAGGGTGAGGGGAGGGGGTGGGGGTGGGGGTGAGGGGTGGGGGAGGGGTTCGTGTGGCTAAGAAACGTCTTCGAAAGAGGAGAGGATGGTGGATTTATGTATTTATGTATTTATTTATGTACTTGTGTGTTTATTTACTTATTTGTTGGATTTTGTAATTTAGATTAGTTTGTGTGGATTTGTGTGGTGGACTTTGAACTTCCTCTGTGGTTAGGGACATCTTCGTCTTCCTCTGCCTATTCTTCCTTTCGCCCTCCTCTTCCTATTCCCCCATTCGCCCTCCTCTTCCTATTCTTCTCTTCGCTCTCCGCTACTTTCTTGTCTTCCTCCACATTATCCTCTTGTTAGCTTTCTTCTTCTCCCCCTTTTCTTCTTTCTTTTTTTTCTCTTCCTCTCTCTCTCTCCTTCTCTTAAGATTTCTCTTCCCCTCCTCTTCTACTTCTTCCTTACTTATCGCTTCCTCCTCCCTCTCCTCCCCCCTCTCCCCCTCCCTCTCTCTCTCTCTCCCCCTCCCTCTCCCTCTCCCTCTCCCTCTCTCCTCCCTCTCCTCCCTCCTTCCCCCTCTTCCTCCCTCCTCCCTCTCCTTCCTCCCTCTTCCTCCTCCTCCTCCCCCCTTCCTCCCCTTCCTCCCTTTCCTTCCCTCCCCTTCCTCCCTCCCCCTCCTCCTCCTTCTCCCCCCCCCCTCCCCTTCCTCCCTTTCCTTCCTCCCCCCTCTTCCTCCTTCCCCAAAGTCACCTTTTCTGCGCTACGGAACTTCTTGATTGCTGATGAGTTACGCGGCAGGAACGCGAATCTTAATGATCATTAAGTTTACCTTGATTATCATTAAGTCTGTTACGCCCTGGTGATGAGCTGGCGTCGTGGCGAGGGAGAAGGGAGAAGGGGGGAAGGGAGAAGGGTAGAGGGGAGGAAGGGAAGGGGGAGAGGGGGGAGGGAGAGAGAAGAGGAAAGTCAGCGAAAAAGTCAAGGTAGCTAGCTAGCTGGAGAAGGATAGGAAGAGAGAGAGAGAGAGAGAGAGAGAGAGAGAGAAAGAGAGAGAGAGAGAGAGAGAGAGAGAGAAAGATGTTAGGGAAAGAGAATATGACAGAGAGAGTGTGCAGAGAGGGTGTGTGAATATGAGAGAGAGAGCGCGCGAGAGAGAGAGGGCGAGACATAGAGAGAGAGAGAGAGATTGGTAACTTGAGCAGAAAACAAAAACAAAAGCAAAACAAAGGCGACACTTAAGATCAGAAATCAAGGTACGCAACCAAGTTCTCCCGAAGCAGGTGTTCCTTTCATTTCTTGCGCCTCTCTCTCTCTCTCTCTCTCTCTCTCTCTCTCTCTCTCTCTCTCTCTCTCTCTCTCTCTCTCTCTCTCTCTCTCTCTCTCTCTTTCTCCCTCTCACTTTTTTTCTCTCTCTCTGTCTGTCTCTTTCTTTCTCTCTCTCTGTCTCTCTTTCTCTCCCTCTCTCTCATCCTCTCTCTCTCTCTCTCTCTCTCTCTCTCTCTCTCTCTCTCTCTCTCTCTCTATCTATCTATCTATCTATGTATCTATCTATCTCAATCTCCCTCCCATCCTCCATATCTCCTCTCCTCCTCCTCCTCCTCCTCTTGCTCCCCCTTTCCTCCCTTCTCTCTCTCCTCCATCCCCCTCTCTGTCTCCTCCCTCTCCTCTCATACATCACCCCTCATCAACCCTTCCCCCACCCCTTTCCCCTCTCGTTTCCTACTCTCAATCCCTCCCCTCCCTATCTCTCCCCACCTCCCCATCCCCTCCTTTCACCCCCCCCCCCTCCCCTCCTTTCACCCCCTCCCTCCCCTCTCTTCACCCTCTCCCCCCTCCGCATCCCCCTCCTTTCACCCCCTCCCCCCCTCCCCTCCGGTGTTATTAAGGTCGGGGGTCAAGGTTGCCGGTCGTCAAGCAAGCCACAATCGCTAAGGATTATGCTTGCAAGCGCTCTGAATGCTCGCGGGGGAGGCTCATACCAAATTGGATTGCGTGATTTTGTTGTTTTTTTTTTCTTGTGCGTAGCGGGGGGATGGTGGGGGGGAGGGGGGAGGGGGGAGGGGGTCGTAGCGGATAGGTGGTAGGGGTTGTAGGGGAGGGGGGGGTTAGATAGGGGGAGGAGGAAAGGAGGAGGGATAAGGAGGGAGGATAGGGTAAGGGGTGGGAGGGAAGGGGAGGGAGGGGTTGGATAGGGAAAAGGAGGAGGAGTAGGGTGAAGGGAAGGGAGAGGATGAGGGAGGGTTGAGATAGGGGAAGGAGGAGGCGGAGGATAGGGGAAGGGGATGGGAGGATAGGAAGGGAGGAGGGGAGATAATGGGAGGGTGGAGGTGGTTGGAGGTAAGGGAACGGGAGAATGGGATAGGGGATAACGTGGAAAGGCAGAGAAGGATGGGGAGAAAAGAATAAGGGGGGAAGGGGGGAAAGGGAGGGAAGGAGGAGAGGGTTGGGAAATTAAATGGGTTGAAATGGAGAATTAGGTTGAGAATCTGTGTGCGTGTGTGTGCGCTTGTGTGGGTGTGCGTAATCATTTGCATGTAAACACGTGTCATTATGCATAATTCAGAGAGAGAGAGAGAGAGAGAGAGAGAGAGAGAGAGAGAGAGAGAGAGAGAGAGAGAGAGAGAGAGAGAGAGGGGGTCAAATCGAGAACACTGCCGCTAAATTGGGGAGGAAGGGAGGATGGAGGAAGAGGAATAGGAAAAAGAAAAGGGGAATTAGAATGGAAATAAGGACAAGTTGATGAGGAGAAAGAAAATGAAACGAAAAAAAGACAGAACGAAAAAGCGAAGAGAGAGAGAGAGAGAGAGAGAGAGAGAGAGACGAAAAAAGAAAGAAAGAAAGAAAAATATGAAAAAAATAAATCCAAGGACGAACGAACGAGAGAAGTAGGAAGAAAAATGAATTAGACCTTGCAAGAGAAAGTGAGCAACTTTGCAATCGTCATTTTTATTCGCATCTCCATCCCATGGCTGATTACCCCACCCCACCACCCCACCCCTCCCATCCCCCACTACCCCTACCTCATCCTCACCCCACCCCCTACCCCTACCTCATCCTCCACCCCCACCCCCCACCCTCTACCTCATCCTCCACCCTACCTCATCCTCCAACCCCCACCCCCTACCTGCATCCTCCACCCCCTATCTCATCCTACCACCCACCCCCCCTACCTCATCCTCTCCCACCCCCCTACCTCATCCCTCCCACCCCTACCTCATCCTCCACCCCCACCCCTACCTCATCCTCCACCCCCTACCTCATCCTCCACCCCCAAAACCCCTACCTCATCCTCACCTTTGCCCCCTAGTAAACTCCACCTGCCCTACCTCATCCCCTCCACCCCCTACCCCTACCTCATCCCTCCACCCCCACCCCCACCTCCTACCTCATCCTCCACACCCCCTACCTCATCCTCCTAACCCCACCCCTACCTCATCCCTCCACCCCTACCTCATCCTCCACCCCCACCCCCTACCTCATCCTCCACCCCCTACCTCATCCCCTCCACCCCTACCTCATCCCTCCACCCCCATCCCCCTACCTCATCCTCCCACCCCCTACCTCATCCTCCACCCCCTACCCCCACCCCTACTCCTGCCCGCTCGTCTGCCTTGGTATGATGAACGATTGCGCTATTTTGCTGAACTTTATTTTAATTGCCGCTATTATTCTTATTTGGATAAAGTTGTTGTTGTTTTTGTTGTTGATGGTGGTTGTGTTTTCAATATTATTGCTGTTATTATTATGATTTTGATTATTGTTATTTTTGTTGTTGTTGTTATGATTATTATTGTCATTATTATTGCTGTTGTTGTTATATTAATGACCCTTATTATCATTATTTTCATTACCACAACCACCACTATTACCACAACTCCTTGTATATCACTGTTGTCACTAACTTACCAATTATTACTTATTATTTTCCGTCACAACTGGTTATTACAGCCGTCAAACCCCTCACGATAATGATGATAAAAATTATGTTGATACAAACCTTTTTTTTCTCTCGCTTCCTTTTGACTGATCATTTTTTCACTGACCTCCTTCCCCTCTTCCCCTCCTCCCCTCCTTTTGGCTCCTCCACCCCCTCCTTTTCCTCACTCCTCCCTCCCCCCACCTCTCCCTCCCCTCCTCTTTGGAAACCTCCTCAACCACCCTCCTCCTCATCTCTTCGCTTCCCACCCCTCTCCTCCCCTCCTTTTGGCTCCTCCAAGCCCCTTTCCTCCTCACTTCTCCCACCCCTCTCTCTCCCTCCTTCCCCTCCCTCTACTCCCCTTTGAACTCCACTTTCTCCTCCCTTCCCCTCTCCTCTCTCTCCCACCTCCTCCCTCCCTCCCCTCGTTTTTGTCCCCCCCCTCCTCCCCCCCACTTCCTCCCCCCTCTAGGTGATTTTACCCTTGAAGAGACAATTATCCTTCTCCAGTTATTAAAGTTAATTGCCAAAGAGTAATTATGAACAGTGTTTGATATTCGCTGATTGCGGCGCGAAGTACTTAATTACGGTATTTGTACTGTGATGTTTTTATAATGCAAATGATAACAATGGTGGTGGTGATGATGATTATGTGTATATATTTTTTTTTTAATTTATGATTGTCGTTTGATTTGATGTGCATTGTCAGCTTTGTGATTGTGTTTGTTGTAAGGGATGTTTTTTTTATTGTCATTGTTGGTATTGTTGATATTATTTTTATCATTATTATCGTTATTATTGTTGTTGTTATTATTATTATTATTATTATTATTATTATTATTATTATTATTATTATTATTATTATCATCATTATCATTACCATTATCATTACCATTATCATTATCATTGCTACCATTATTATCATTATTATCATTATTATTATTATTATTATCATTATTATCATTTCATCCTCATTATCATTATCATCATTATTACATGGCATTAGTAATGGCACGAAAAATTATTTAGACCATTATCCTTATTACTCTTATTTATTTTGTTGTTTGAACTCGAGCGTTACAGACAAATATTTTTATTGTTTGCTGTTGGTAAAGAACATACTGTGTCTTGACTTCTGCTCTGCATTCTTAAGTATTATTTGTCTATGTGTCTTTACGTGTTTGCTTGCCTCTGCTGCTTGTTTGTCTTGCGAAACTAAGAAAAGATTTGGCTTGGGATTATAGCGTGTGTGTTCTTGTGTGTGTGTTTGTTTGTTTGTGTGTGTGTGTGTATAGGTGTGTTTGTGTTTGTGGGTGTGTATGGGTGTTTGTGGGACGTGTGTGTGTGTGTGTGTGTGTGTGTGTGTGTGTGTGTGTGTGTGTGTGTGTGTAGGTGTGTTTGTGTTTGTGGGTGTGTATGGGTGTTTGTTGGACGTGTGTGTGTGTGTGTGTGTGTGTGTGTGTGTGTGTGTGTGTGTGTGTGTGTGTGTGTGTGTAGATAGGTAGGTATGTATCTGTCTTTTTCTCTATCTATCTATCTATCTATCTATCTACCTACCTACATTTGTATAATAACAAACTAGTAAATAAAAAGGATGCTACATTTATCTCCGCGTTGTATATATTTGTTTCTTTATTTAATTGGCGTTTTCTCTCCCCCCTTTCCTCTTATTTTATGGTGTTTCGGAGACTAATCTTTGTTTGTCTTTTCTTCCCCAGGTAAGCATGATGGCCTTAGAAGTCATGTGGCGGCGTAGGAGGTGTTTGTTTGTGTGTACACTGCGGTTGGTCAGGTATGTTGTTGTTGTTTTTTTCCGAAGCCTTTTTAAGTGGTCGGGGGGTTTCTCTGTAGGTTTTGGGTCGAAATCTGGTCTATTTCGGTGTCTAATTCTGGTCTATTTCTGTGTCTTATTCTGGTCTATTTCTGTGTCTAATTCTGGTTTATTTCTGTGTCTAATTCTGGTCTATTTCTGGTTTATATCTGTGTCTAATTCTGGTCTATTTCTGTGTCTAATTCTAGCCTATTTCTGTCTCTAGTTCTGGACTATTTCTGTGTCTAATTCTGGTTTATTTCTGTGTCTAATTCTGGTCTAATTCTGGACTATTTCTGTGTCTTAATTCTGGTTTATTTCTCTATCTAATTCTGGTTTATTTCTGTGTCTGATTCTGGACTATTTCTGTCTATTTTTGGACTATTTCTGTGTCTAATTCTGGTTTATTTCTGTGTCTAATTCTGGACTATTTCTGTGTCTAATTCTGGACTATTTCTGTGTCTTAATTCTGGTTTATTTCTCTATCTAATTCAGGTTTATTTCTGTGTCTAATTCTGGTTTATTTCTGTGTCTAATTCTGGTCTATTTATGTGTCTAATTCAGGTTTATTTCTGTGTCTAATTCTAGTCTATTTCTGTGTCTAACTCTGGTCTATTTCTGTGTCTATCTATGGACTATTTCTGTGTCTAATGTTCACGACTCCTTTCATATCAAGAGTCTTCTTGAGTATTAGTCAAAGTTAGTTCTCGTTTTCTCTAGGCTTTTATAAGTTTGTTTTACTGACAATAAGTTTGACCGTTGGATTGACCGCAGAATCCCTTCTCTTATCGGTAAGATTTCTACTCGATTATACTTTTTTCTTTTCTCTTTTCTTTCTTTTTTTCTTTTTCTTTCTTTCATTTAGATTTTAGCCGATCGGAAACTCCTGATAGTTTAATGCAGTTTTGACTGATCGGAAGACATTTTAAACTACTTTTGACTGACCAAAGACCGCCAGAATACTTGTTCCACACTAAACCTTCACTGACACTGCTTTGACGGACTAAAAAAGGACCAAAATGATGATGATAATAATAAGGAGGAGGATGTTGATGATGATGATGATGATGATGAAAAATGTGAGTCGATGATGATGATGATGAAAAATGTGATGCTAAAGATGATGATGATGAGATATAATGATCATTAGGATGATAGTTATAATAATAATAATGATAGTAATGATGATAATAACGATCATAGAAAATAATAATGACAGTAAAATTAAGAGTGATAATGATAATAATAATGATTTGGATTATGGTGATAATGACACAAAGCAAACAGACCAGGGCGCCCTCTGTAGGTTCAGACCGCATCTCTCCATCACTTCATCTCCGTAGCAGGCATGTCTCCCAAGCCCCAGGAATGTTCTAGACCAGGTGACTGACACGCCCAGGTGCACTACGTACCCCTCCCCCCTCCCCTGCCTTGCCCTCGCTCCCCTCTCCCCCTCGCTCCTCCCTCCCTCCCCCCTCCCCCCTTCCATCTTCCTCGGTCGACCTCCTTCTTCTCCCTCGCTCTCTCCCTCTTTTCTTGCTCCCTCTTTTTCTTTTTTTTTACGCTTCCTCATTCCTTCTTTATTTCTCTCCTTCCCTTCTATCGCTCCATCTCATAATCCTCGCTATCTCTCTCCTCTTCCTCGTTCTTACCTCTCTTCTCCCTTGCTCCACCTCCCTTCTTCCTCCTCCTTCCTTCTCTGCTCTCTCCTCTTCCTTCCTCCTAAGGAGAAGAAGAGGAAGAAGAAGAAGAAGAAGAGAAGGAGGAGGAGGAGTTAGGGAAGGAGCATGAAACAGGCTTTAGGCAGGTGACAGGTGGGGTAGGGGGGGTTAGGGGGGAGGGACAGGTGGGACAGGTGTGACAGGTGGTGACGAACGACCTGGTAGGGGTAGGGTAGAGGGGTAGGGAGGGGAGGGAAGGGAGGGGAGCTGTGTCATGTCATAGAGGCTAATGATGTTTGTTACTATTTCAAAGTTGATACACGCGCACACGCAACTACCCACGCACACACACACACGCACGCGCACACACACACACGCACACGCACGCGCGCGCGCGCGCGCGCGAACAATGAATAACTAAGAAAAACGGAAAAGAGAACGAGAAGAGAGAGAGAGACAGAGACAGAGAGAGAGACAGAGACAGAGAAAGAAACAGACACAGAAACAGACAAACCGCTATCCTAAAAATAAAAAAATACCGACTCTTCCCTCGTAGAGAAAGAAAGAAAAGAACAAAACAAAAACTCGAAAATACAATAGAACAGAAGTCAAAACAAAAAGGAAGTAACGTCAAAAAGTACAGGAACAAAATGCCCGGCGCCGCCACTCTGCTCTCCTGGGTGGCCGGGAATCATATCAGGGAGAAGCTCAATAGTAGAGAGAGACAGCTTTCCTCCTCCCTCCCCTTTTCCCTTCTTCTTATTTTTCTTTGCTTTTCTTTCCTTCTTAGGGTTCTTTTTCTTCGTCTCTCCCTCTTTCTTTTCTTTTCTTCTTAGTGTTTTTTTTTTACCTCTTTCTCTTCTTATTTTTCTTTTCTTTTCTTTTATTCTTAGGGTGTTTTTCTTCCTCTCTCCATCTTTCTCTTCTTATTTTTCTTTTCTTTTTTTCTTCTTCTCAGGGTTCTTCTCTTTCTCTCTCTCCCCCTTTCTCTTTCTCTGTTTTTATTTTTTCTCTCTCTCCCTCTGTTCTTTCTTTCTTTATATACCCATATACTCCTTGTTTTTATTTTCTTTCTTTTCTTCCCATATTCTTCATCTGTCCTTTATCTTCTTCCTCGTCATTCCTTTCTCCTCTATTGATACCTCCTCTCTTTCATCTTCTTCTTCTTCTTCTCTTTCTCCTCCTCCTCCTCCTCCTCCTCCTCCTCCTCCTCCTCCTCCTCTTCCACCAACCACCATAACCACTTCTATTTTCACCTCTTCTTCTCTTCTTCCTCTCCTCTTCCTCTATACCAACCCCCTAGTTCTCTTGTCCTTCTCTCCACTTCCGTTCCCCACTCCCTCTACCCCCTAAATCCGAACCCCTCTTCCTCATTTCCTCTTCCTCTCCTCCTCCGCTTCCCCTTCTCGTTCCCCTTTCTATTTTTAGCTCCCCGTACCACCTTCTACTCCCTCTAGCCCTATCCTTCCCCTACCACTCCTCCCTCCCCAATACCCTCCTTTCCTTCTCCTCCTTTTCCCTTTCCTTTTGCCCTTTAACCCCTTACTTTTACCCCCTTTTTCCTTCTTTCCTTCTCCTCCTTCCCCCTTTCCAACTCCCCCTCTCCCTCTCCCCCAATCCCCTTTCCAACTCCCCCAAATCCTTACCAACTCTCACTCCCCCTCCTCTCCCCAATCTCCCTTTCTTCTCCCTCCCCATCTCCTTTTCTTCTCCCCCTCCCTCCCCCCATCTCCCTTTTCTTCTCCTCCCTCTCCCCTCTCCCCCATCTCCCTTTTCTCCTCTCCCTCTCCTCTCCCCCATCTCCTTTCTTCTTTCCACCTCCCTCACTCCCTCTCCCCCATCTCCCTTTTCTTCTCCCCCTTCCTCTCCCTCTCCCCATCTCCCTTTCTTCTCCCCTCTCTCCCTCTCCCTCTCCTCTCCCTCTCCCCATCTCCTTTTCTTCTCCCTCCTTCTCCCTCCCCCCATCTCCCTTTTCTTCCTCCCCTCTCCCTCTCCCTCTCCCCATCTCCCTTTCTTCCTGCCCTCCCCTCCCCCTTATATCCCATCCCTAAACCCAAGCTTCACGCGTCAGGAACCCGAGATAAATCACCGGGATGCTGCAGATGTGAAGTTCAGCTGAGATGGAGCTCGAAGTCCTCCTCCTCCCCCCCTCTCTCTCTCTCTCTCTCTCTCTCTCTCTCTCTCTCTCTCTCTCTCTCTCTCTCTCTCTCACTCTCTTCTCTCTCTCTCTCTCTTTCTCTCTCGCTCTCTCTCGCTCTCTCTCTCTCTCTCTCTCTCTCTCTCTCTCTCTCTCTCTCTCTCTCTCTCTCTCTCTCTCTCTCTCTCTCTCTTCTCTCTCTCTCTCTTTTCCCCTTCCCTCTCCATCTTCCCTCTCCCTCTTCCTCTCTCCTCTCTCCTCTCCTCCCCTCCTCCTCCTCCTCCTCCTCCTCCTCCCCTCCCTCTCCCCTTCACAGTTTGATTTGATGAAATTCCATCCCTTCGCTTCCTTTACCGGTCGAGAGTTTGTTCTTTATTTTGGTATTTTGCGAAATGAAATTGGCAAATATCGGGCGGTTGGGAGTGCTTCGTCATACAGGCATATGGAGGAGAAAGACGGAAGGAGAACGCAGATTTGCAAATTTACAGAAGCGCAGAAACGGATCGCTTCTCAAAAAAACGGACCAAGAGGAAGGTAAACTGATCGACTTACATACAGACAGACAACTTACATGTAGGTAGACATCTTACATGCAGGTAGACAACTTACATGTAGGCAGACAACTTACATGTAGGTAGACAACTTACATGTAGGTAGACAGACTGGCAGTTAGACAGACAGACACACACATAAAGACAGTTAGCTTGATCGACTTACATATAGACAGACAACTTACATGTAGGTAGACAGACTACCATTCAGTCACACAGACAGACACATAAAGACAGTTAACTTCATCGACTTACATATAGACAGACAACTTACATGTAGGTAGACAGACTGGCAGTCAGACAAACAGACAGACACATAAAGACAGTTAGCTTGAAAAGTCGTAGGTTCAAACGAGACAAATAGGTGAGCTGTTGGGGTAAGGGTGCCAAGCAGACATGTAAAAAAACAGCATACCATACAAAGTGACAAAGAGAATATGGCTATGATGATAATAAGCCTTGGCATCATCAGTCATTGACTAGAAAAATCCGTGATAAAGTAGGGGATTATTTCTCCTTTTTTTTCCTTCTTTTTCTTGTGTGATTTAAAGGCTTCTCGATGCGTTATTTATTATCGTTAATTGATTTTCCCCTTTCTGTATTCGTATATTTGTTTTATTTATACTTATCCGCCGTTCCTGTCACCACCGCCAGTATATTTGGCAAAACGACATAGATTCGTGTCATGTTTCTTTGTTATTTCATATCGGGGATTCGAACCGGCTGTTCGGATCCCCGCCTAATGGCTTCGGAGATGAACATGATTAATTTATCCGATGCACTGAATGAACGCCATATTCATAATGGATTTGCGAATTTATTCTTCATGCGGATCAAATTGATTCGTATTTCTAAACTTTGGGTTAATTAACACTTCCGGCCATTGTTTCATCGCAAAATATAAGCAGGAATGATTGCATATTATGAGTTCAGTGAATCATAATCGCCTCAATTGAAGGAATTTGCTTTCGAAACATGAATTGCGTTTCGTACTTATATCAGTCACGTGGATACATACTTACAGAAAGTTGCTAACAACATACTTACAAAAAATATCAATAGTGGTATTGTGAAAAATGAGGTGTACCATCGTCCTCCTTCGTCAGGGAGGGAGGGAGGGAGGGAAGGAGGGAGGGAGAGAGGGAGGGAGAGAGGGAGGAAGGAAGAGAGGAGGAGGAGAGGAGGAAGAGGAGAGGAAGAAGAAGGAGGAAGGGAAGAGGAAGAGAAGAAGGGAAGAGAGGGAGAGAGGAGGAGGAGAAGGGAGAGGAAAGGGAGAGAGAAAGAGAGGGAGAAGGGAGGGAGGAGAGAGGGAGGAGAGAGAGGAGGGAGGGAGGGAGGAGGGAGGAGAGAGAGAGAGGAGGGAGGAGAGGGAGGAGGAGAGAGAGAGAGAGAGAGAGAGAGAGAGAGAGGGAGAGAGAGAGAGAGTAGAGATGTGTGTGTGTTGATGAATGAGAATGAGAATGTGTATGTGTGAGAATGAGAATGAGAATGTGTGTTTTGTATATGGGTGTGTGGTTATGTATGTTGTATGTGTGTGTGTGTTTATGTATGTATGTATGTGTGTGTATGTGTTTTGTGTGTGTGTCCACCCGTCCGTGCGCGTGTGCGACTCTCCCGGCGTGGAACCGAGGCCCGCGTAAAGGTACCCAGGCCATTTCGCCCGTGTTATAAATCAAGGCCAGGTGTCACCCAGGTGGAGGGAATGGGGAGGGGAGCGGAGGGCTGGGAGGGGGAGGGAGAGGGGGAGAGTCGGATGGGAGAGGGAGTGGGGAGGGGAGCGGAGGGATAGGGGGGGGGAGAGGGGAGAAGGGGGAGAGTCGGACGGGAGAGGGAATGGGGAGGAGAAGGGGGGGTATTGCTGAGTAGGGAGGGGAGTGGGGTGAGCAGGTGAATGGGGAGGGGAGAAGTATGGGGGAGGGAGAGGGAGTGGAGCAGGTGAGGTGGAATGGGAGGGAAAGAGGAGTAGGGGAGGGAAGGGGAGGGGAGTGGAGCAGGTGAGGGAAATGGG
>NC_091566.1:37687914-37690414 GCF_042767895.1 Penaeus vannamei | reverse complement strand
GAGGATGGCGGCGGCGGCGGCAGTGGCGGCGGCGCGTGTATGTTTGTATACATGTGTCTGTGTGCGTGCGTGTGTGTACATGTATGTGCCCGTGTGTTCGTGTGTACGTCAGTTCTCTACAGAAGGTCATCCCCCTCCCCTCGGCCCCCCCTCCCCCCGGCGCCGTCCCCCGCCCCCTCCCCGGCCGGTATTAGCCCCAGTGGAGACGACAGGTGGCAACCTTCCCCAGCTCCGTCAGCCTTCTTGCACCCAACAAAAGCTTGGCCTTGGCAGATTTCTTTAGCGGGTGATGGAGTCTTTGTGGGGACCTTGTGCGCATCACGCTGCCGCCGTGCCCCCCTCTCTCCTCCCCCCCCCCTTCTCAACATGCCACCTTGACTCCTTCGCTCTCCCCCTCTTCGCTACCCCTCCCCCCACATCGCCCCCTCCCTCCCCCTAGCCACTCCATCACTCGTTCACGCACCATCTTAGTGTCGCTAGCTACTCTTAATCCTATTGAATCTCGGAAGATCTGCGACAATTGTGGTCCTTTTTTTACATTTTCTTCTTCCCCCTCCTCCTCCTCCTCCTCCTCCTCCTCCTCGCCTTCTGCTTCTTCTCCTTCTTCCCCTTCTCTTTCGTGCGACCGCGACCCTCGAGGAGCCGTGAGATAAATTGACGGAGGCGACCCACTTGCTGCGCCGCCTCGTCCGCGGAGGTTTTTAGGCGCTTGTCTTCCTTTTTTTTCTGCTAACGCGTGTATCTTCGTTCTACAGAAGGCAATTTTCTCTATGAGTGATTCTCGTGTCTTATGCCTTCCGTTGTCTCTGATTATTATCTTCTCCGTCTGTGAATTTCCCCCTATTTTTTATTCATCTTCGTCGGCTGATTAAGGCACTTCCCTCTTGTGTTTTTCCCGTCGACAGTCTCTTCTCTTTGCCGACGCCTCTACTAATTTGTGCCTCTTGTTCGTCGATCCTAAGTTATCATTTGGGCCTTAACTGGCACTGCGCGACGAGATGCCGCTTGTCCATGGCACTAGAATGTCGTTAGTCTCTTCACTTTGGCCCTGAAAGGTCAGACTTCCGTCTCACATTTTCTTTTCATTTACTTCTAATCGCCTTTGTGGGTGTTTTTCACGTGGGTTTTTGCTTCGGTTTTGGCCATGGTTATATATTACCTGATTTAGAGTCCATTTGCGCTTTCACATTCTCCGGAACTCAAAAAATCGGACAAAAAGAAGGAGAAAAGGACGAAGTACTCGCTGCCATTGCCATCTGACGGCCCTTGCCACATGCTCCCTTAATCCCCTTCTTGATCTTCTCTCTCTCCCCCCTCCCCCACCTCCCACCCTTCCCCACCACCATCTTCTTTTTATTCTTGCCATAATATACACACGCCATTAGCAGCGTCGTCAGTCACTGTCACTGTTGCAAGTGTCTGTTTGCAATAAGGCGTACGTTGTGGAGCGTCGAAGTCAGGAAGTCCGGTCCGATGTCCCGCCGCCGAGCCTGTCCCCGCCCCTGGATCGGCACGCGTCACGCAGGCCCGGCGAAGGAGCCCAGCTGTCCCTTCCCGCCGCTGTCAGGAGGGGGGGGGCGCGGCTGATCCTGAAGGTTCCGGAAGATCTGCCGTCGTCACTGCGCCGTCACCGTTACGCTGTTACGTATAACCCGACGATGACTCAGACGTGCTAAAAGTGTGTCGACGGTGACAGGAGCAGTGACGGGCCAAAATGCCAAAGCAAAACGGATAATTGAGTGGATGGGAGCAGCTGCACAGCCCCGCCGGTGGTCGTCGAGAGGAGGGGGGTCTCTTGCGGCAACGAAGAGTAATCATTTCACTGTTAATAGCGGGCATCAGGACATCAGCTGAGCGATTGAGAGGTCCCGAGAGGCTAGCGACCCGTCCGAAGTACCTATTCGCCTCGTAGCCTCCCTATCCAGCCTTTTAACCCTTCATCAACCTCTTCCCTATCCAATTCCGCGCATTAGCCTCCCCCTTCCCTCACCTCCTCGCTCTCCCCCTGTCACCCCGACCCCCGCCCGTCACCCCTTCACACTCCCCCTGTCACCCTGACCCCCTTCCTCACCCCTCACTCTCCCCTGTCACCCCGACCCCCGCCCATCACCCCCTCACCCTCCCCTGTCACCCCGACCCCCGCCCCTCCCCGACGCCCTCTGCCAATCCATCTGCGGGACCGTCACAACACGTCGGGCGAAGGGCATCCGTTCTCCTGCTGGCGGCGCTGGGGATCCCGCCCTCGTTAACGGCGCTCTGGCCTCGTTAAAGTCGTGTTGTGTTGTGGTGTCCGTCGGCTTTGGCGTGGGCGGCTGCGACTGCCGGTCACGCTCTCGTTGGCCGGCTTGGTCGGAGCGTGGGATTGTTGTTGTTGTTGTTGTTGCTGTTGTTGCTGTTGTTGTTGTTGTTATTGTTGTTATTCTTCTTTCCTTTCTCTTCTTCTGCTACTTCCTTCTTCTTCATCTTCCTCTTCTTAATCTTTTTTTCTTCTACTTCTTGC
>NC_091566.1:37670414-37682914 GCF_042767895.1 Penaeus vannamei | reverse complement strand
GGGGAAGTTGGAGGTTGGGGAAAAGTAGTGGGGGGTAAGTTGGGGGTTGAGGTGGGTTGGGTTAAGGGGAGATTGGGGTAAGATGAAGGTTAGAAAGTGGAGGTGGGGTTTAACTTTTTTTTAAGAGAGAGAGGGGGGTGGTAGGGGTTATCCCAACTGCAGATGGACTGTAATTACTCTCCGTTCTTTGTTTTTTTTGTTTTGTTTCCTAATTATGTTATCTCTGTCTTTGTTGATGCATATACATTACTGTGGTTATCATACTTTTACTGCTAAAATCTACACATTTCTAATCATCACTTCAATATTATTTCATCACCATCACTACTTTCATCACCATCGCCATCTTCATCACCACCATCACTATCGCCATCTTCATCACCATCACCACCATCACCATCGCCATCTTCATCACCACCATCACTATCGCCATCTTCATCACCATCACTATCATCACCATCGCCATCTTCATCACCACCATCACTATCGCCATCTTCATCACCATCACCACTATCTCCATCTTCATCACCATCACTGTCATCACTATCGTGAAAATAAATAACTTAACGGTCTCCTTTGGATGTTATTGGACGACGAAAGTAAGCAATAGAGGGAAAGGATAAACAGGGACATAGGGAGGGAGGGAGGATGAGGATGAGCTGGGGGGGAAGGGGTGATTGGGGAAGAGAGGGGGGGTGAGTGAGGGAAAGGGGTGAGGGAGAAGAGAAAGGATGAGGGGAAGAGGACAAGAGGAAGGGGGAGGGATAAGGGAGGATTAGGGGAAGAGGACAAGAGGGAAGGGGGAGGGATAAGTGAGGGTTGGGGGAAGAGGGAAGAGGAAGAGGATTTGAAGAAAAGGACAAGAGGATAGAGAATGCGGAGAGAGGACAAAAGGATAGAAGAGAAAGAGGAGAGAAGCCAAGAGGATAGGAGACAACGAGGAGGCCAAGAGGATAGGAGAGAACGAGGAGAGGGGACAAGAGGTAGGAGAGAAGCCAAGAGGATAGGAGAGAACAAGGAGGCCAATCGGATAGAAGAGAGAGAACAATAGGATAGGAGAGAACGAGGAGAGGGGACAAGAGGTAGGAGAGAAGCCAAGAGGATAGAAGAAAACAAGGAGAGAGGCCAAGAGTATAGAAGAGAACGAGAGAGGCCAATCGGATAGAAGAGAGAGAACAAGAGGATAGGAGAGAGCGAGGAGAGAGGCCAATCGGATAGAAGAGAGAGAACAAGAGGATAGGAGAGAACAGGGAGAGAGGCCAAGAGGGCGGGCGAGAGAGGCGTAAGTGCAGTTAGATGGAATTATCTCGTATCAGCTGTATTGATTAGGAGTTAGCTCATGTAGGGTATAATCTAGGGCGTGTGATGCGCCTATGTCGGTGCCGTATGTTGTGGATTTGAGGTGTTCATTCATTCGTTCATTAGGTAGGTGCTATTCTTGTTTGTTGTTGTTGTTGTTGTTGGTGGTGTTGGTGTTTTTAGAGGGGGGATTGCGTTAACCATCGTTAAAAGTAACGACCCCATTCTCCTTAAGCACCCACTTCTCTCTTTATCTATCTCTGTCTTTCTGTCTCTGTCTCTCTCTCTCTGTCTGTTTGTCTGTCTTTCTATCTTCACCTATCTATCTATCTGTCTGTGTATTTTTTTCTTGTCCTCCCTTTCTCTCCCTTTCCCCTTGTCTCCTCCTTTTTATTATTATTCCTCTTCCCCTTTCTCCTCCTCCTTCTTTTCCTCCTCCTCCCCCTTCCCCCCCTTACCCCTCCCTCCTCCTCCTCCTCCTCCTCCTCCTCCTCCCTCCTCCTCCTCCTCCTCCCAGGCCGCCTGCAAGCAACTTTCTAAAGGGCGGGCGTGCGGGCGTGCGGGCGCGACGGAGGAGGAGGCGGCCGGCGTCTCCCTCCGCGGCGCAAAAGCCTTTGTCGCGGGTTTTGGTGTAATTATTGGCATTGCGGTTATTGTCGTCGTCGTCTGGCGTGATTTGCGATTCGCCGATCCTCAGGCCGGGATTGGCTCGTCGGCCGAGGCGGGAGGCGCGCGGTGTCGTATATTACCATGATTCACTGGCAAAGTTTTAATGCGCCGGGGATTTCTCGCGCTCTTCGCCGCCGTACACGGGCGCACAGGCGTGGAGGTCTACGGATTGTGTACACGCGCACACGGACACGTGCATGCGCACACGCACACGTACATGCGCACACTCACACCCACACCCACACATAGTCAATGACTCTCTCACACACACGTACCCTCCCACTTACACCCTCACCCCCACCCCCCTATATAATTGTGTATGTACATGTACGTACATGCACCGGAGAGGCTGACAAGTGTGGCCGTGTCAGAGTCAATTCGGATCTCGTGTTTCTGCCATTTTAGGCGCCGTGTGATATTCGGGCCTGACTTTTATCTGAGGCGGGCGGGGTACCGGTGTCCGGGGAGCCGCTAATTAGTGCGTGCGGGTGTGTGCGTGGAGAGGGGTGTTGGGTGTGTGTGGGGGGTCGGGGTTGTTTGTGTGTGGGGGGAGGGGGTTGTTTGTGGGGTGTGTGTGTGTGTGTGTGTGTGTGTGTGTGTGTGTATGTGTGTGTGTTTGTGTACGAGTGTGTGTGTGTAGGCAAGAGAGACTGAGAAAGGGAAAGAGTAAGTGGAAAAAGAAAAAGATTATGAGAAAGAGAAAGAACACCGACAAGAGAGAAAGTAAAAAGAAAAAGAGAAAAGAAAACACAAAGAAGAAAGAAGAGAAAGAGAGACAGACAAACCGCATCAGGAAACAGAATGAGACAGACATTACCATCATCAACACAATTAATCACCACATTATGCTTGCATGTGCGTGCGTGCGTGCGTGCGTGCGTGCATTCCCCCCCCCCCCCACCGCATGTCCAGTGACTTGGCCTTGATGCAGGTCAGTCAACCGTCTCGGAAGTGGCTGAAGATTTTTTTTTTTCCTATTTTCCGTTTCTTTGCCCTTTTCAGTTTTTTTTTTTCGTTTTTATTTTATTTTGTTTTTTTATTTTTTTCGTCGCCAATTTTTGTATTTAAACCTCGTACGGAATGGCCTATTTAAGACGAAAACGAAGGGCGGTTCTCCACTTCCGTCTCTGCTGGTGGAGGGAGGGAGAGAGGGAGGTGGAGGAGGAGGAAAGGAGAAAGGGAGGTGGAGGAGGAGGGAAGGAGAAATGGAGGTGGAGGGGGAGGTGGAGCAGAAGGGAGGGAGAGGGGAAGATGGAGAATGGGAAGGAGAAAAGGAGGGAGGATAGAGGTGGAGGAGGAAGGAGGAAGAGGGAGGTGGAGGAGGAAGGAGGAAGAAAGGGAGGTGGAGGAGGAAGGAGGGAGAAAGGGAGGTAAAGCGGGAGGAAGGGAAAAATGGAGGTGGAGGAGGAGGAAGGGTGAGAGGAAGATAGAAAAGGGAAGGAAAAGTGAGGTGGAGGAGGGAGCAAGAGAGATTGGAAGTGGAGGAGAAAAAGAAAGAGGAAGAAAATACGTGCCAGAAAAAGGAAGAAAAGGGAAAGGAAGAATAAGAATAAGAGAGGGAATAGAAAATGGAGAATCATTATGACACTAACCCCAAAAAGCTACTCTTAATAAAGATGATATGGTAACAAAACAGACTGGGACTCCACTACCGTCAGAATGAGAAAAGGCGTAGGACATGAGGAAATAACGGATAAAGAAAGGAAGAGGAAAAAATGGAAAGATAAATTGGCCCCAGAGTGCTAAATATCAGGAAGGAAAGAAGGAAGATTGGAAGCATTCGAGGGATCCTGCAAGCAGTATTGACTCCCCTCCTTACCCCTTTCCCCTCCCCTCCCGTCCTATCCCTTCCCACCCTCCCCTCCCCCTCCTTTCCCTCCCCTCCCCTTCCCTCTCCTTCCACCCCTCCCCCTCCTTTCCCTCCCCTCCCCTCTCCTTTTGCCCCTCCCCTTCCCTCTTCTCCCCCCCCTCCTGCCGCCGTGGCCAGACGAACGGCGCGCGAGCTAAGCAGATAGACGGCTAAACGGCCAGGCAGCCAGACAGCCCATCAGGTGGTTAATGAACTGTTTGACAGCTCGTCGAGCAAGCAAGCGGGCCAGTCAAATAAACACACGGGCAGGTAGACTCGCTGAACAGACGGGCGCGATGAGACAGCCGGATCGCGGGCGGCCAGGCGGGAGAGACAGCTTCCGAGGGGGTGGGGGGACCGTGGGAACCAGCGAGGGAGATGGGTAGACAGTCCAAGTAGGCAGATCACGTGGACAGCCCAGGGAGACAACCCACGCAGACAGCCCAGGTAGACAGGCCACGTAGACAACCCACGCATACAAGCCACATAGACTAGCCGCATAGACGACCCAAGTAGACAGAGAGGCCACATAGACAGCCTACGTAGACAAGCCACATAGACGACCCACGTAAACAGACAGTCCAGGTAGACAACCCTCGCAGACAGCCCACGTAGACAAGCCACATAGACGACCCACGTAGACAGAGAGGCCACATAGACAGCCCACGTAGACAAGCCACATAGACGACCCACGTAGACAAGCCACATAGACGACCCACGTAGACAGACAGTCCAGGTAGACAACCCCCGCAGACAGCCGGGCAAGTTAGACGCACAGACAGCGGCGGATGCAACGCGAAGTGGCAGCGAGACGAGGAGGATCATCATGGCTAGCTGGGGTCGCCATGGCAACCGTTGGTATGGTGTCCGGTACGCTGGAGACGTGACCGCCCTGCGAGGTGAGGTGATTCGCTCCCTCGCTCGCCCTCTCCCTCTCGCTTTCACTCACGCTGTCTCTTGAACTCTCTTTCTTTCGATTTCTTTCTCTCTTTCTCTCTTTCTTTCGATTTCTTTATTTCTTTCTTTCGATTTCTCTCTTTCTTTTTCGATTTCTCTCTCTCTCTCTCTCTCTCTCTCTCTCTCTCTCTCTCTCTCTCTCTCTCTCTCTCTCTCTCTCTCTCTCTCTCTCTCTCTCTCTATCTATCTATCTATCTCTCTCTCTATCTCTCTCTCTCTCTCTCTCTCTCTCTTCTTCTCTCTACTCTCTCTCTCTCTCTCTCTCTCTCTCTCTCTCTCTCTCTCTCTCTCCGTATCTTTTTTCGATTTCTCTCTTTTGTTTGGAAAAGAGAGTAAGAGACAGACAGAAAGAGAGAGAAGACAGAAATCGAGAACGAGAGAGAAAAAAAGGAAAGAGAAAGAAAGTGTGAGAAATCGAGAACGAGCGAGAGAGTGAGAAAGAGAGAGGAGAGAAGAGGAAAGGAGAGAAGAGAGGAGACAAAACGACAATGAATTTGGTGGATTTGTGATGAGGCTTTAATTGGGGGTCGGGGGGGGGGGGCTAGGAGTTTGTCGTATGATTTTTATTTTTGTGTGTGTGTGTGTGTGTTCTTCAAAGTATTTTATGATTATGATACTCTTAGCGTTTTTTATTTATGTTAGTATTATTTGTTATTTTATTGTTATTGTCGTTTCTGACAGTGTTATCATTATCATTATTGTTATAGTTGCTATCATCATCATTATCATCATCAATCATTAATCATCATTTATTCTACTATGATCATAATTGCTCATGTAAATGATTCATGTTACTTTTACCATTATCATATCAATTGTTGTTATTTTTTACTACATTATTTTAATTTATTCTGCCGAAGCACCGTGGCATGTAACAAAAATAACGTGTATTATTTTTCTTCTCTTTAGGTACGTGTTGGCGAAAGCAGTGGTGATTTTTAAGCGAAAATAAGGTATGTCTGCGATGTGTGTATTGGTCTGTCTGTCTGTATTTCTCTTCCTCTTCTTACTCGCTGTCCTCTACCGTTTTGTCTTTCTCCTCTTCCTTCTCTTTTCTTTTTCATTTTCGTTCTCTCCTTCTCTTCTTCTTTTTCCTTCTTTATCGCCCCTTCCTCATCCTTCACCTCCCTCCTCCTCCTCCTCTTCCTCATATTCTTCCCTCCTCTTACTCTTCTTCCTCCCCTCACCCTCCTCTTTCTCCGCCTTCGCCTCTTGCTGCTCCCCCTCCCCCCCTCCTCTTCGTCTTCATCCTCCCCCCTGCACCCTCATCCCCTCACCCTCCTCCTCCTCCTTCCCCCTCCTTCTCCTCTCCCCATCACCCACCTCCTCCTTCTCCTCTTCCTCCGTCTCCTTCCCCCCCTCCTCCTCTTCCTCCGTCTCCTTCCCCCCTCCTCACCCTCCTCCTCTTCCTCCGTCTCCTTCCCCCCTCCTCCTCCTCCTCCTCTCCCCACCCCTTCCTCTCTACATTGTTTACACAGTGTCAGTCTCTGTAGGTATTGTTTTCCTTCGTGGGATCAGGGATTGGGGATTGGGAGTTCTCGGTACTGGCTGCTGTCTTTCGCTCGTGGAGGATTAGGGTTGGTGGTGGTGGGGGAAGGGGAGGGGAGATTGGTGCCGTGTGGGGCGGGGGAGGTAGTGGTGTTAGGGTTGGTGGTAGTGGGGTGGGGAGGGGGAGGTAGTAGTGTTAGGGGGGGAAGGGGGGAGGTAGATTGGGGGCGTGTGGGGGAGGGGGAGGTAGTGACGTGTTAGGAGTTGGAGTGGTGGGGGAAGGGGGGTGGGGGGGCGTGTGGGCAGGGGGAGGCAGTGGTGTTAGGGTTGGATGGTGGTGAGTAGGGGTGGGGAGAGGGCGTGTGGGGAGGGGGAGGATTGGGTTTAGGGTAGCACGCGGGGTGACGAGGGGGAAGGGGGTGGGGGGTTGATGTGGGGGGGGAGGGGGTAGAGGCGAGGTCAGGCGGCCAAGCAAACCACGTGTTCGCTGGCTCGTCGGGATCCACGCTGTGCTTGCGGGTCTTCTGGTCGTTTGCTTGGAAGGGATACGTATATATATATATATATATATATATATATATATATATATATATATATATATTATTTTTTCCTGTTCGTGAAGCGGTTTTCTCTCTCTTTCTGATATTGCTTGCTCTTGTTTTCCTTTTTATTGTTCTACTTCATTGTCTTTTTGTTATCATCATTCAACTTTTTTGTTTGTTTGTTTGTTTTATTGTATTTCTTTGTTTGTTTTATAATACTTTGTTTTTTTATTTTTGTTTTGTTATGCTTTTTTTTTTTTTTGTATTATTCTACTTCTACTTCTTATTCTTTGCCTTCTTCATCTTCCTTTTTTTTGTGTATTGTTGGAAGCGAAAACTTGTGTGATACATTCAAGTGCTTACTCCTACATCCAGTTTTAGTCAATTTACATTCGCGATTATAAATGCATGCTTCGAGATAAGGATTCGAGACAGGGATTCGAGACAGACGGATTCGAGACAAGGATTCGAGACAGGGATTCAGGACAGGGATTCGGGGCAAGGATTCGAGACGAGGCAGGGATTCGAGACAGTGTTTCGGGGCAAGGATTCGAGACGGATTCTGAACAAGGATTCGAGACAGGGATTCGAGACAAGGATTGAAGACAAGGATTCGAGACAGGAGTTCGGGGCAGGGATTCGAGACAAGGATTCGAGACAGGGATTCGAGACGCCATTGTTCAGTCTTTTGCTCCTCTTTCGCTGTTCCCATTTCTTACTCTCACTTTTCCCCATTTTCCTCTGTCTTCCTACCCCTTTCCGACCTTCCTCGTTCCTTGTTCTCTCTACCCCATTCTCCTTCCTTCCGCTCTCATCCCCCCCCTTTCCCCACATCTTCCTTCCTCTTCCTCTCCCCCTCCTTTCCGCCTTCCTTACTTCCTTCCCCCTTCTAATTCCTCCCTTTTACCACTACCCTCTTCCTCTCTCCCCCCTCTTCCCCCCCTCCCCCATATCCATCCTAGTGCAGGATGATGAACCAGTCGGACGCAGCAGCATCCTCCCCCCCCCTTCTCCACCACCACCCCTCCCCCCTATCCACCACCCCGGCGCCGCAATAATGCAGAATTACGCTCTTGTATATATGCAAAGATTTCGGGTTCGCAGTGGTGGCAGGGGGTGGGGGAGGGGGGGTGTGGGGGCGGACCGGGGCGGGGCTTGGGCGGGTGTGGGCGGAGCTTCCGGTCTAATTCATGACGAGGAGAAAAATTATTATTAATACGCCACCGGGGATGATTCTGGGATTTTTTTTTTTTTTTTTATTCTATCTCCCGTTTTTTGGGGCTGTTGTTGGGTTTTATTGTTATTGTTATTGTTATTTTTGGGGTTTAGTTGTACTTATGTTTTCTTTTAAGGTTGGGGTGGGTGGGTGGGTGGGTGGTAGGGGGAGGAGGGGAGGGTGGAAAGAGATAGAGAAGAGATTTTATTTATTTTCTCTCTCTTGTTCCTTTTTGTGTTTCTTTCTTCCTCCCCTTTTCTTTATTGCAGTTTAGCCTATTTTTCCCCTCCCTTCTTTTAGTCTCTGTTTCTCACGCTTTTTCTCTTTATTACGCTTGCCTTTTTTCTTTTCTTATTATATATAGGTACCCCATCCAATTCATTTCTATTTCTTATTCTCTTCTCTTCTCCTTCCTTACCCTCTCATCTGTCAATCTATCAGTCTGTCTGTCTATGTCTATGTGTATGTCTATGTCTATGTCTATGTCTGTGTCTATATTTCACCTTTAATGCGTCACCTGCGCGGATTTGACTCCATAATCGGCTTCAGTTATTATGGTGGCGCTTATTTGATTAATTATTTTTTTGTGTGCGAGTGTTTTAAGTCCGTCGGCCATTTTGCTTTCTTTTTTTTTAAAGTTCGTCGCCCTGTTTGTCCGTTATATTAGATTTGAATTGAGTGTCCCGCGTTTTCTTTTGCTTCGTTATTGTGGCGGAAGTTCATAGTCGTGGGAGAAAAGTTGTATTTTTGTTATTGTTGTTGTTGTTATTGCTGATGATGTTTTTGTTGTTGTTATTGCAGTTGTTGTTGTTGTTATTGCTGCTGCTGCTGTTGTTGTTTTTACCGTAAGCGTGGCAGTAAAAACAATAACAAAATGATAGTTGCAAGTTGTTGCTGTAGTAAAACGAAATACGACTATTAATGATATAACTTTTTTTTTTAGTAGCCGTGACGGTATTATTAATAATATTAGCATATTTATTAAAAGTCCTAGTTAGCTTTGATAGCAGTAACATTTCAAGTAGGAAAAAAAATGCACCTTTATGATTAATGATGATGAATCGATAATAATTGCAACTGTTTTCCTGTGCATTTATGGCGAGAATGCTTGCACCACGAGAAAGCGCCTGCAGTTGCTATCGTCCATTGTTTTTTTTTTGTTTTTTTTTGCGAGATAAATTTTTGTAGCTGTGGGATTGGTCTATGAAATTGGGAATTTGATTTGATTTGAATATTTTTTTTTTTTTTTTAGAGGGGGGTGGGAAGGGGTGTAAGAATCGGAAGTTGTTTTATTTGTTTGTGTATTTCGAGAGTGTGAAATTATTATTATTATTATTATTTTTTGACGGCAGGGTTTCGATTCTTATTTTTGTTGGTGAATTAGATTAGTTTTCTTTCTTTTTTTGTAATTTCATTCTTTCTTTCCTTCGTTTCTCCTACTTCTGACCTTCCGATATATATTTATCTTTATCTTGCGTTGTTCCTATCCTTTCTTCCCGCGTACCTCCTTCTTCACTTTTGCTTTGGTTCGTTTTCATCCCTCCTCCCATTTTCCGCCTCTCTACTTCTTCCTCTTCTCCCTCTTCCACTTCTCCTCCCTCCCTCCATCTTCCTTCCTTCCTCCTTCTTCTTCGCCCTCTTCCACACAGCATTTCCCAACTCTCTCTCTCTCTCTCTCTCTCTCTCTCTCTCTCTCTCTCTTCTCTCTCTCTCTCTCTCTCTCTCTCTCTCTCTCTCTCTCTCTCTCTCTCTCTCTCTTTTGCTTCCTATTCCCTCTTCGCCCTCTCTCATCCTAACCCATTTCCACCTTTCCCTTCCTTCCTCCTATCCGTTTCCACCTTCCCCGTCTCCCCCCCACCACTCCTCCTCTTCATCCTCTCACCTCCCCACCTCTCTTTCTCTCCCTCTTTATTCTCCCTCCCCCCCCCGCCCTTCCTCCCTCATCACCCTCTCACCTCCCCAACCCCCTTCCTCGCTCCCTCTTTATTCCCCCCTCCCCCCGCCCCCCCCCCCGCCCTTCCCCGCCCCCGCCCCACCCCCTCCCCCCCTCCCCTTAGATCAGATTTTAAATGATGCAATGATAATTTCAAAATGGAGGCCTGGAATTATTATTTTCGTCCGTTTACCTCGCGGAAGCATCTGGCGTGAATGGGAAGAGCTGCTCACTCTTAGCGCTGTCGGTTTCTCTCTCTTCCTCCCTTTTTCTCCTCCTTTGTTTTCCTGTTTGGCCTTCTACTACCTCTCTCTCTCTCTCTCTCTCTCTCTCTCTCTCTCTCTCTCTCTCTCTCTCTCTCTCTCTCTCTCTCTCTCTCTCTCTCAGTCTCTCTCTCTCTCTCTCTCTCTCTCTCTCTCTCTCTCTCTCTCTCTCTCTCTCTCTCTCCCTCCCTCCCTCCCTCTCTCCCTTGTTTACCTTCTCATCTTTCCTTCCTTTCCCTTTCCCCGCTTCATTTTCATCTCTACTACTCGTTCCTACCTCCCTTGTTTTTCCTACGCTTTCTTTTCCTTACCCTTCTCCTTTCCTTCCTTTCCCCCCCTCTCCCTCTCTCCCCTCCTATCTCTCTTCCTTCTCCCTCTCTTCTCTCCCCCACTCCTCTCCCCCTCTGTCTCTCCTATCCCTCTCTCTCTCCTATCCTTCTCCTCTCCTCTCTCCCTCTCTCCTCTCCCTCTCTCCATCTCTCCTCTCCCTCTTCCTTCTCCCTCTCCCTCTCCCTCTCCCTCTCCCTCTCCCTCTCCGCCTCCCGTCAGTTTGAACACCTGCCAAACATGCTATCTCCAGATGATTATTGTTATTTTAATGAACAAAGACACTTGCGAACAGCCATCCACGACCCGCCCTCTGTCTTGTTTTGGGCGTTCGGAAAGTGTAAGACATGTTTTGCACTGTGCGTGTGTGTGTGTGAGTACACGCATGCTCGTACGTGCGTGTGTCTGGGTATTTCTGTTTCCCCGTCTTCCTTCTTTGCTCCTACTCCTTCTACCTCTGTTTCTATTCCTGGACGTACTCTTCCTTTTCATCCTCTTTCTGTTCTTCCTCCTCCTTCTCTTCCTTCCCTTCCCCATGCTCCTCCTCGTCTTGCTGCTCCTTCTTTTTCTCCTCTTACTCTTCATCTTCCTCCTCCTCCTCCTCCATCTCCATCTCCATCTCCTTCTGCTTCCTTCCCCCCTCTCTCTTCCCCTTCCTCCCTCTTCTCCTCCTCCTCCATATCCTTCCCCTTCCTTCCCCCTTCCTCCCTCTTCTCCTCCTCCTCTCTTTTCTTTCACCTCCCCTCCCCCTCCCCTCCCCTCCCCTCCCCCCACCCGCCCGCTTTTCTCTCGGCGTCTGGAGCGGAACTCGCGTCGCGGCGCAAATGCCGATGCTGCATCTCCGGACGAGCCGCTCTCATAAGATGCTGCGACATCTGTAACTGTCAGCGCGGCTCTGGAGGCAAGCAAGCGAGGGGATATTGCGTATCTGGCTGTCAAAAGAAAGCACGCGAAAGCACACGAGGGGGTGTAATGAGGTAACTGACTCGAGCAGAGGAAGAAGCGAGGCCGTACTGCGCCCTCGCTCGCACGGGCAGGCAAGCAAGGCGGAGCGGGAGCCGAGGTGGCGGAGACTTACAAGATGTAGTTTTTTATGAGCAAGCAAACAGGCAAGCAAGCAGGCTGCGCCCCGGACCTCGCTGTTGCAGGAATATTGTGGAGATATTTCGAAGTAAACGCACGAGCAGGCAGTGTGAATGTTATAAGCGAGAGTCAATAAGCGAGATGGTACTGCAAGCATAAATAGTCGTCAAGGTGATATTGCAAGCTAGCAAGCATGAGCTAACTAGGAAAATAAATATCGTATTTATGGTGTTAATGGAGGTGCTGCTAGGCCGATGAGCGATCGGGTGTATTTGCAAGCAGTCAAGCAGGGAGAAGCAGGCGAAGGTCGCGGGCGCAGAGCCGTGGGCGCGTCCTCTGCGTCGACGGAGAGAGGGGGAGGCGGAGACAAAGAAGGACGTGGAAGAGATGGAAACGGAAAAGAGACAGATAGAAGGAAAGAGCATAAAAACATAACAGAGAAAAAATACAAAGAGATATCAGAAGAAATTACTTTATATATATACATTTTTTTTTCTTCAAATAAGAAAATGAAGGAGAAAAAAAAACTTAAATAATCCGAATAAAGAAGAAGAAGTAAGGGATGAGAAAAGGAGTAGAAAAAGATAACGAAGAGGAGTAGGTGGAGGAAGAAGATTACAATTAAACAACAGATGGACAGTGGGTGGTGCAGCCTCTTCAACCTCGCTGCCAGCAATTTAGAAGTTGTTAACTCACTTCTGCCGCTTACACTCTCTCTCCTCTGTCTTTGTTGTGCATGTGCGTCGGGGTGCTTGCATGCGCGCATTCTTCGTTTTTTTGTGCGTGTGTGTGAGTGTGTGTCTGTGTGCGTGTGTGTGTGTGTGTGTGTGTGTGTGTGTGTGTATGTATGTATGTATGCATGTGTGTGTGTGTG
>NC_091566.1:37665414-37667914 GCF_042767895.1 Penaeus vannamei | reverse complement strand
GTGTTATGAGCTCAAGGAATTAATTGTCTGTCTCATTATGTCCTGTGGGCGGGGGGCGTGGGCGGAGGGGGGGTGGGGAGGGGGGTTAGGATGGGCGGTGGTGTGGGGTGGGGTGGGGGTGTAGGATGGGCGGGAGTGGGGCGGGGTGGGAGCTAGGATGGGGGGAAGTGTGGGGTAAGGGCTAGGATGGGCGGAAGTGGGACGGGGTGGGAGCTAGGATGGGGGAGGTGAGGGGTAGGGGTGTAGGATGGGCGGAGGTGAGGGGTGGAGGTGGGTGTAGGATGGGCGGAGGTGTGGGGTGGGGGTGTAGGTGGGGCTGGGGGTGTAGGATGGGCGGGAGGGTGGCACTGGGGAGTGGTGTAGGTGGGTGTTGAATGGGATCACAGGTGGGGGATGGGATGGGTGAGTTTAGTGTGGGTGTGGGTTGGTGAGGAGGTAGGAGGTGGGGGCGATGTGGGAGTGTGAGATGGGTGGGGATGAGGGGGGGTTGTACTATTATTGTTATTATTATTATTATTATTATTATTATTATTATTATTATTATTATTATTATTATTATTATTAATGATATTATTATTATTATTATATTATTATTATGATGTTGATTAATATTTGTTTCATTCTTACTTCATGTCATTATTATTGTTGTTGCTCTCACTAATGTTTTTATCATTTTTGTTTTATACTAAGGGTGGATTCTTATCACCATCTACTAGACACTATCTATCAATCACCATATATCTATCTACCATTCTCTTCTCTCTATCAGTCTGTTTTATCCCACATTTGCAGTAGAATTTCATGGAATGAGGAAATGTCGCAATAAAAAAAAAGTGAGAAAGAAAAAAAGTAAAAAAAAAGAAAAAAAAGTGAGAAAGAAAAAAAGTAGGTAACAAAAAAAAAAAAGTAAATAAAAAAAAGATGGCGCCGAAAATATGGAAAATTCGCGTGAGTTTCGGAGCCAATAAGAAGGTCTGGTCGCTCGCAAATATCTAAGGAGGAGGCAAAGAGAGTGATGAAGGAGGGAGGGAGAGAAAGAGGGATGGGGGATGGCGGGAAGGGAGAGGTGGGGAGAGTGAGAGGGGTGGGGAGAGGGGGAGAGGAGGGGAGAGGGAGAGAGAGAAAGAGAGAGAGAGAAAGAGAGAGATAGAGGAAGTGAAAAGATAAAGAAAATAGTATAAGGAGAACTGAATAATCAGCCGTTAATGGAAAAAAAACCTAACCTTCAAAAAAAGAAAACAAATTAAGAGATAGAAATAAACAGCAGATAAATAAATGAATAAATAAATAAAAGATAGAAAGTCGAAAGAAAAGGGGAAGTGAGGGAGAATATGACGAGAAAAAAAGAGATAGAAATAAACAGCAGATAAATAAATGAATAAATAAATAAAATATGGGAAGTCGAAAGAAAAGGGGAAGTGAGGGAGAATATGACAAGGTGAGGCTGTTAGAGGCACCTCCTCGCACGCGGCACCGATGCCTGGGCTCGAAATAGGATCAGAAACGGAACACAGGTCGAGCCGAGTATTTTTTTTTGGGGGGGGTGGGGGGTGGGAGGCGAGACGAGACGCTAGAGGAAATGTGCCTGTTGATTTTTACTTTTTTTTTTTTTTTAATTCTCTCTCTCTCTCTGTCTGTCTGTCTCTGTCTCTCTCTCTCTCTATTTCTCTCTCTCTCTCTCTCTCTCTCTGTCTGCCTCTCTCTCTCTGTCTGCCTCTCTCTCTGTCTGCCTCTCTCTCTGTCTCTCTCTCTCTCTCTCTCTCTCTCTCTCTCTCTCTCTCTCTCTCTCTCTCTCTCTCTCTCTCTCTCTCTCTCTCTCTCTCTCTCTGTCTGTCTGTCTGTCTCTCTCTCTCTCTCTCTCTCTCTCTCTCTCTCTCTCTCTCTCTCTCTCTCTCTCTCTCTCTCTCTCTCTCTCTCTCTCCCTCTCTCTCTCTCTCTCTCAATCACTCACTCATTCTCTCTCTCATTCTCTCTCACCTTCCCTCCCTTCCTCCTTTCCCCCCTCCC
Organism: Penaeus vannamei; assembly: GCF_042767895.1. Taxonomy (NCBI): domain Eukaryota; kingdom Metazoa; phylum Arthropoda; class Malacostraca; order Decapoda; family Penaeidae; genus Penaeus; species Penaeus vannamei. The sequence goes on along the minus strand of NC_091566.1, from coordinate 37,665,907 downwards.
TCCTTCCACCTCCTTCCTTCCTCCCACCCCTCCTTCTTCACCCCGCTCCCTCACCCTCTCATTCTCAAATGTTCCTCCAATCTTATTTAATTTACGTTTATCGAGCCCCCTGAATAGATCCGCGCCGCCGGGGAACCGTGGAGAGGAATGGCGGGCGCGAGGGAGGGGGGGCGGAGGTGGGCGGGTCCTTCTCGGTGGGGGTGGGGGGGTGGGGGGGAAAGTATGCTTTCCGATTCTCCCCCCCCCCATAGATGGCGTGGGTAATGGGGGAAGGGGGACGGGGGGAGAGATGTGGGAGGGGGGTGGTGGGGAGAGGGAGAGAGGTGGGAGGTGGGTGGGGAAGGTGGAGGGAGAGATGTGGGAGGTGGGTGGAGGGGGGGTAGATGGGGTGGAGGGATGTTGGAGGGTGGAGGGAAGTGGGTGGTGGGTTTTGGGTGGTGGATGGTGATGGAGGAGGAGGAGGAGAGAGAGGGCGAAGGGGGAAGGGGGGATG
>NC_091566.1:37632914-37660414 GCF_042767895.1 Penaeus vannamei | reverse complement strand
CTGAAGGCGCGGTGCAAGTTTGTTTGGTTTTGTTTGATGGGTTTTGAGGCTTTTGTTTCGTCATTATCGTCGTCATCATCTTCAGTTTACATTATCATCAGTCATCATAATCATCATTATCATCAGTCACCATTATCATCAGTCATCATCATTATTACATCATCATTATTAATATTATCATCAATCATCATTATCATCATCATCAATACCATTATTACCAACCATCATCATCATTATCATCATCTCCACCATGAATCATCATCATCATCATTATTAATATTATCATCAATCATCATTATCATCATCTCCACCATGAATCATCATCATCATCATTATTAATATTATCATCAATCATCATTATCATCATCATCAATACCATTATCATCAATCATCATCATCATCATCATCATCAATCACCACATCATCATCACCCAAGAATAAATCCTTGGGTTTCTTCTCACTCACTCCCTATGGTGTCTACTGTCTGTGTTCGCGGTGTGGTGAATCTTCATAATTATTGATCATAGTTTTCTTATCTTATGACCGCTGTATCCTTCTCTCCCCTCCCCCTCTCGACCTCTGCCTCTTCCTTCCCCCTCCTCTTCCCTTCTCTCCCTCCTCCTCCTTATCCTCCTCCTCCTCCTTCCTTCCTTCCCCCTCCTCTTCCCTTCTCTCCCTCCTCCCTCCTCCTCCTCCCCCTTTTCCCTTCTCATCCTCTTCCCCTTTCACTACCCTCCCTTCCTCTCCTCCTGCCTTACTCTTCCTTTCCCTTCCTCTTCCCTTTCTTTACTCTACCCTCTCCTACCTTGCCCTCCCCTTACCTCCCTCCTTCCTTTTACCTTTCCTCTCCCCTCATCTCCCTTCCTCCTTCCCTCCCCTCCCCTGATCTCTCTTCCTCCTTCCCTCCCCTCATCTCCCTTCCTCCTTCCCTCCCCTCCCCTCCCCTTCCCTTTCTTTACCTACTCGCCCCCACCAACTCATTTTGAGCATCACCCCAATATCATTATCCGACTCATCTCCCTTCCTCCTTCCCTCCGCTCCCCTCCTTTTACCTTTCCCTTCCCTTCATCTCCCTCCTTCCCTCCCCTCCCCTCCCTTCCCCTCCCCTGCCCTCCCCTCCCCTTTCTTTACCTACTCGCCCCCACCAACTCATTTTGAGCATCACCCCAATATCATTATCCGATCACGCAATCATGATAAGATAATTCGAGCTTCAGTGAGAAGGGGGGTGTGGGGGGGAGGGAGTTGGGGAAGGCAAGACAGTGCTACTTAAACTGCTGCTGACAAGGGCGACAATCCTATGCAGGGACCTTCGATTGGCCTATAGCGGTGCGAGAGAAGGTTGGTCGGGGGAGGGGGGGGGTTAAGGGAGTATGTGTGTCTGTGTATGTTTGTGTGCGCACGACTGTCTCTCGTGTGCATGTATGTGCGTGTGCGTATGTTGCGTCTGTTTGTGTGTGTATGCGGACGCCTGATTGTGTATGCTTATAAATGCATACATGTGTTTCTGTAGGCATGGGTTTTTGGCTGAATGTATGCATTTATGTGTGTGTATGCATTTCTGTATGTATGTACGTATGTATGTATGTGTGTGCGGGCGTGGGTGAGCGTGTATGTGTGGATTGTGTATGTTTGCGTGCGGCCCCGAAGACGTTTTAAAAAGTGTGCGCCCTCCCCCCTTGGCAACACCGAATGCACACGTGAGAGCTCAGGAATGCAACATGGAGGGACGCCGGGGGTGGGGGGGGGAGGGGGAGGGAGGGGGAGGGGGGGATTTTCTTGCATTAGGGGGGGAGAGAGATGAAGGTGGAGGTGGAGTTATGAGGAGGAGGAGGAGGAGGAGGAGGGGGGAGGGAGGGAGGAGGGGAGGAGGAGGAGGGAGGAGGAGAAACAAGGAGAGGAGGGAGAGGAGGGGGAGAAGAAGAGGAGGAAGAGGAGGAGAAACAAGTAGAGCAAGAAGAAGAAGAAGAAGAAGAAGAAGAAGAAGAAGAAGAGAGAAAAGATGAAGATAAGGATTTAACAAATAGAATGACAAGGTGGTAAAGATCACAAGAACACAAAGAGAGAGAGAGAGAGAGAGAGAGAGAGAGAGAGAGAGAGAGAGAGAGAGAGAATGATAAAAAGAAAGAAAGAAAGAGAAGGGGGATAAGAGGCGTAAGAGATGGAAGAACTTTACGTGTTGACAAACCTCTCTCTCCGTCCCCCCCTTTCCCCCCCGCCCCCCCCTCTTTTGCCTTTTGTATCCTATGTATATTTTTATGCGTTTCCTTCCATCCTTTTCTTTCGTGTTCTCCGCCCCTTCTCTCGGGAGGATTAGAAGGATATAGGTAGAGAGAAGGGAAACAAAGAGAGAGAGGGAGTGAGTGAGTGGGAGAGGCATAGACAGAGGCAGAAACAGAGCGGTAGAGAGAGAGAGGGGACAGAAACAGAATAAGAGAGAGAAGAGAGAGAGAGAGAGAGAGAGATAGATAGATAGATAGATAGATAGATAGATAGATAGATAGATAGATAGATAGAGAGAGAGAGAAAGAGAAAGAGAAAGAGAAAGAGAAGAGAAAAGAGAGAGAGAGAGAGAGAGAGAGAGAAAGATGGAATTAAGTGCGTAAGAGAGTGAGGCCCCGCCGCGATGCGGTGTCCCAACGGGGGGTGTGGGTGGGGGAAGGGGAGGGGGGGGGGTGATCCGTCGGTGTCCCTTTGGGGTCTGGCCGCGGCGACGACTCCCCCAGGGGCCTCGCACAAGCAATGTCACGCCGGGCCTCCATTTTGCGAGGAAGCGATTGCAACTTCGTCATAGTGCTTCGCGGTGTTTCATTCGATGGAAGTTACGTAGAGAGAAAGAAGGTACGGGGGGAGTTGAGGGGTTGAGGTGGGGAGGTATGGGTGTCTGGGGGTTGGAGGGGGTTGGGGGTATCGGGGAAGGGTTTCTGGGGGTTGGGAGGGGGTTGGGGTTATGAGGGAAGGGTGTCTGGGGGTTGGGGGTATCGGGGAAGGGTGTCTGGGGGTTGGAGGGGGTTGGGGGTATGGGGGAAGGGTTTCTGGGGTTGGAGGGGGTTGGGGTTATGAGGGAAGGGTGTCTGGGGGTTGGGGGTATCGGGGAAGGGTGTCTGGGGGTTGGAGGGGGTTGGGGGTATGGGGAAGGGTTTCTGGGGGTTGGAGGGGGTTGGGGTTATGAGGGAAGGGTGTCTGGGGGTTTGGGGTATCGGGGAAGGGTGTCTGGCGGTTGGTGGGGGTTGGGGGTATGGGGGAAGGGTGTCTGGGGGTTGGAGGGGGTTGGGGGTATCGGGGAAGGGTGTCTGGCGGTTGGTGGGGGTTGGGGGTATGGGGGAAGGGGTGTCTGGCGGTTGGAGGGGGTTGGGAAGGGTGTCTGGATTTTAAGTAGATGTGTGTCTGGGTGTTAGGGAGGGGTGTCAGGGGTGGTGAGGAGGGGTTGAAGGATGTCTTAAGTGTCTGGGGTGTCTGGAGGTTGAAGGGAGGAGGGGGGGGGGTTGAGGAATGGATGTGTCTGGGGTGATGAGAGAAGGCTGTATGATTTTTTTATATGTAAATAGAGAAGGTGAGGTATGAGGTTAGAAGGACAGGGGGGTAGTTGGAGGGGGTCGTAAGGGGTGGGGTGGGGGGGTATTGGAGGGGGTCGTAGGGGGAGGGGTTGGGGGTAGTTGGAGGGGGGTTGTAGGGGGAGGGGTTGGGGGGTTGTTGGAGGGGTTGTGGGGGAGGGGTGTTGGGTGTTGGAGGGGGTTGTGGGGGGAAGGGGTGGGAGGTAGTTGGAGGGGGTTGTAGGGGAGGGGTGGGGGGTGTTGGAGGGTAGTTGGAGGGGGTTGTGGGGGTGATTGTGGGGGGAGTGTTGAAGGATGAATAATGTGCATGATCATGACTCCCTCGCAGATGATATGTTGGAGGTGACGAATCGTCCCGGCTGCCCTAATGGTCCGTCTAATGGGTTTTCCGCAGAAGGGGCGAGGGTAATAAGGCCATATGAGGCGCGGGGGGGAGCATGGGGTGGTGGGGGAGTAAGCGGGGGGGAAATGGGGGGGTTGGGGGGGATAATTGACCGATAGATGGCGAGACGGGCAGACGATAGAGTGTGCGTTTGTTTAAAAAAAAGAAAGAAAGAAAAAGAAGAAGAAGAAGAAAGGTCTCCGATGGGCATTAGATCCGCGCTCGCTTGCAGTGGTCGCTTCAAGTCCCCGCCTCTCCCCCTCTTTCCCTTCCCCTCCTCTCCCCACCCCCTCTCCCTCTCTCCCCCAACCCCCAACCCACCATTAAACCTGCCCCTGTCCTCTCCCGTAACACTCACCCTCACCCTCTTTCCACCTCACCCCCCCACCCCAGGTACCTCTTCTTCCCCCCCTCTCCTCCCCCTTTTCTGCTGCCCCCCACCTGCCTGTGCTTGCTTGCTTGCCCGCTGCGCCTTGTGCATGTGAAAGCTGTTGGGTCAGCGCCACCGTCCCCCGGGTAGATTGAATGTATACCATGTATGTCCAAAGCACTCCAGCTCGGCATGATTCCCTCTCCCCCCCCCTTCCCCTTCCCCTTACCTCTCTCCCTTTCCTCCCCTCCTCTCTCCCCTCCACCCACTCTTCTTCTTCCACCCCTTCCCCCTTTTTTTCTCTCTTTTTTTTTTCTTTTTCTTTTTTTCCCGACCTCCCCATTCCCCCTCTCCCTCCCTTTCACTGCAAGCAAGCCAGGGGAATTAGTCCTGTGCTTGAGTAAACATCTGCAAGCACAAATGTACAATTGGGCTCTTTCCCCCCTCTATCTCCCTCCTCTCCTCCCTCCCCCCACTCTCTGTCTCTCCGTCTCTCGCTCTCTCACTCTCCCCTTCTCTCCCCTCCACCCCGCACTCCCTCTTTTTATCCCTTCCCTCCCTCCTTCTCCCCCTCTTCTCTTCCCTAATTTTCACATCCCTTCCTCCTCTCTGTATCCTCCCTTCCTCTCACCCCCCACTATTCCAGTCCTCCCCCTCCCCCTCTCCTTCCCTCCCTCTTCTTTCCTTCCTTGATTTTCTCATCTCGCCCTCCTCACTCCTTCCTTCCCTTCCCCCCCTTACCACCCCTATTCTCCCCCCTTCCTCCCCCCTCCCCCCCTTCCAGGAGCCCGGGCGCCGTCCGGCAGAAGAATGATGGGTTAAAGAGCACCCCCTCCCACCCTCTCCCCCTCTCCCCCCACACACACCGCCGGTTGCTTGTGGAATGCATCTTGCAGGGCCGGGGCGGGAGGAGGGGGGAGGGGGGGGAGGTGTAGGAGATGGGAGAGGGGAGGGGGGATGGTGTAGGAGGTAGGAGGTAGGAGGGGGAGGGTGTAGGCGGTGGGAGGCGAAGGAGAGGGAGGGATGGAAGTGGGGGTAGGAGGGGGGGGAGAGAGGAAGAGAATGGAAGGGGTGAATGGGGGTGAGAATTTGCGACGAGGATGAGGCTTAGGGATGAGTGGGAAATGAGAGAGAGAGACCAGAGCAAGGTGACGGATGGAGAGAGAGAATGAGGGAGACAAGGATAAAGAGGAATAAGAAAAAGTTGAAGGTTATAAGATGGAGGGAAAAGAGGAATAAGGGCCTAAGAGGAGGAGTAGGAAGGAGGAAGAGGAATAGAGGTAGGAGGAGGAGGAAGAGAAATAGAAGTAAGGAGGAGGGAGAGGAGGAATAGAGGTAGGAGGAGGAGAAGGAAGAGGAATAGAAATAGAGGTAGGAGGAATAGAAGGAGGAGAAGGAGGGAGGAATAGATGTAGGAGGAGGCCGAGGAGGAATAGAGGTAGGAGGAGGGGGGAGGAGGAGATGGATTAAGGTGGATGGCGAGGGGCAAATGCAACAAAGAATGGAGTGTGGGTAGTGAGGGTTTAAGGAGAGGGGCAGGGGGAGGGGGGGAGGCGGGGAGAAGCAGGCGAGGCGAGGGAAGAAGGCATGAGGAGAGACAGCAGGTTGGTGGGGCGAACAGTGAGAGAGAGAGAGAGAGAGAGAGAGAGAGAGAGAGAGAGAGAGAGAGAGAGAGAGAGAGAGAGAGAGAGATGAGAGAGAGAGAGAGATAAAGAGACAGAGAGAGAGAAATAAAGACAGACAGAAGACAGAGGGGAGAAACAGACAGACAGACAGACAGAGACGACCTGTACGAATAGAAGAAGAAGAAAGGAAGGAATCGAGGAGGGTAATCGTAGAGAGAATCGAAAAGATACAGTAGAGCAAATACGGGGGCCACAGCGGAGGACGCAGAAGGGTGGGAGGGAAGTTGAATGCACAGGGAGTGGGGGTAGATGAGGGGGGGGGATGCCCAGTGAGTTAGAGGGGAGAGAAAGAGGGTGAATGCACGAGGGAGACAGGGGGGAGGGGTGAGGGGAAGAGGAGGGAGAGGAGGATGGGCCATTGTCCAAAGATGGAGGAGGAGAGGGGAAGAAGCTATGAGGAAGAAGAGAAGAAGAAAGAAAGAGGGAAGGAGGAAGGAAAAGGGGAAAGAGAAGAAGACGAAAAAGAAGCACGAGGAAGAGGAAGAAAGAAGAAAAGGAGGAAGAGGAGGAGGAGTATGCAGTTGTAGGCTGCCTTACCTACCACACCCCGTCCATCATTCACACACGCATGCACCGCCAGCATGCATACACAGAGCGGAGGGTCGCATGCAGGCACGAGAGCGTACGTATGCACTGAGCGGCAGAGGTGGGGGGGGGGGGGAGGGAGGGGTGGGGGGGGATCGTGGCCAGGGCAGAGAAGTAAGAGCGTCGGGGGAGGAGAGGAGAGGAGCAAAGAGAAGGACAGAAGGGAGGAGAGAGAGAGAGGAGCAAGAGAAGGAGCAAGGGAGGAGAGGGAGGAGAGAGAGAGAGAGAGAGGAGCAAGGAGGGGGGAGGAGAGGGAGGAGAGAGAGAGAGGAGCAAGGAAGGGGGAGGAGAGAGAGAGAGGAGCAAGGAAGGGGGAGGAGAGAGAGAGAGGAGCAAGGAAGGGGGAGTTGGGAGCCGAAGGTACGCACTCCCCTGCAGGTGTGACGAGGGAAGGCGGGAAAATCATCCCACATGCTCGGGCGAGGATCAGGCGCTGGGATTGCCGGCCCGGGATCATGGGCGGGGGATGAGATACATTGGTGTTCTCGGCGCCTCTCGCTTCCTTTTTTCTTCTTTCTTCTTTCGTCTTTCGTCTTTCGTCTTTCGTCTCTCTCTCTCTCTCTCTCTCTCTCTCTCTCTCTCTCTCTCTCTCTCTCTCTCTCTCTCTCTCTCTCTCTCTCTCTCTCTCTCTCTCTCGCTCTCTCTCTCTCTCTCATGGCGCGAATGTTGTCATGCATGATGTAAATTTCGCCCATGGTGTGAACGCCGCGTATGACATGAATACCGGCGCGACTCCGCATGTCAGTCGTGTGAAGTGTTCTGCATTTATATCTGACTCCCGAAGCGGCGGCGGCGGGCACGAGGCGACGCTGATGCTGCACAGGGCGAGGGCAGGCGGGCGGGCAGGTGGCAGCAGCGTTGCATGACGGCCCGCCAGTGCATGATGATGAAGGTGGCGGTGCCCCGTGCGCTATGGTGCGCGGGGCTCGTGGGGTATGGAGGTCACACGCCCGCCGACCTCTGCTGCCATTGCTATGCCGCCTCGCCCGCCCGCCCGCCCGCACGCCCGCCCGCATGCCTGGCCGCATGCCTTGTGCCCTTCGCGCCCCGACGCCCGGGTAGTGTCCAGCTCCTGCTGCCCGGGCGGACACGTGGAGCTCTGCCGGCCCGGCCAGGCAGCGCTCGCTCGCTCTCTCTCTCTCTCTCTCTCTCTCTCTCTCTCTCTCTCTCTCTCTCTCTCTCTCTCTCTCTCTCTCTCTCTCTCTCTCTCTCTCTCTCTCTCTCTCTTTCTCTCTCTCTCTGCTCTCTCTTTGTATCATTCTCTCTCGCCTCTCTCTCTCTCTCTCTCTCTCTCTCTCTCTCTCTCTCTCTCTCTCTCTCTCTCTCTCTCTCTATATATATATATATATATATATATATATATATATATATATATATATATATATATATATATAAAAGTATGAATATATATATGTACTATGTATGCATGCATGCATGTATTCATGAAAGTATCCAGCTCGATGTTGGAGTAACCCGACACCTCTCTCATCCTTTTTTGTGTGCTTGCATGCAATCATGACTGCTTGTGAGGACCGCGTGTGCCATTGTGCTTGAATTAGGGCGACTTGTGCATACTGTCTGCTGGGGTTATGTATCTGTATTGTAAGTCGATCCGTTCTCCCTCCATTGTTATATTTCGACAATGTTCTCCCCGTCATGCTGTTGACATAACACAATGCTGGACGTCGGCGGCGCCCCGTCGGGAGCGAAATGTCGCGTCGCCGTCGGGGAGTGAGCGGCGGCGGCGGCGGCGGCGGGATTCGAACGTTGCGCAACGGCGGTTCCGGTCGGAGGCGACGGAATCGCGGGTCGGGGCGGCGCAGCGCTTCGTTATCGTCGGTCGGGTGTCGGCTGCCTCTTTTTATCGGCGCGGGGGAGGGGGTGGAGACGGAGGTGGGGGGGGGTTATGGAACGGGTTGCGAAACGTTCGAGATCTGTTACGAAATCCTACGAAAAATGTTACGAAAGGCGCGGGCGAGACTGGAGACATTGTACGTAAAGAGGAAAAAAAAACACACGAAAGGTTGCGAAACAAGAAAAGTTAAAACAAGTAAGCTTACGAAAACCAATAAAGTTTTACGAAATAGGAAAAAAAGAAAGGTTATGAAATACTTACGAAAGACGAAAAGTACTAGTTGGTGTATTTCTTCCATCCTTTCTTCCTTTTTTCCTTCCTTCCTTCGCTTCTTCCTTTCTTCCTCCCTTCCTTCCTTCCTTCCTTTCTTCCTTCCTTCCTTCCTTCCTTCCTTTTTTGACATTAGGGACCGCAAAGTTATGAAACCCCAGTCACGAAATATGCCCTGGGTATTTGGGGGAAACGATCGGCATTGACGGCGCCATGTTGAGGGGGGTTAGGGGTATTGGGGATGGGTGGGGGGGTTGGGGGTTAAAGGGGGAGTTGACGTCGTTCTTTTCCTTTTGTTCTTTTTACTTTTTTTGCTTGTTTATCTGCTCATCCTACGTCCCCTCGCTCGCCAACCTCCTCTTGTGCATTAAACAGTTCCTTTCTTTCTTTTTTTTTTCAAATGTGAATTATGTAAAGTCTTTCTATGCCTGTTTTTGCAACCTTGGAGAAGCTGCCTTTCGGGGATGCATTTGGTCGCTACGGATTCGCATTCTTGTGCAGTGTCTCAGAACCTCGTATAAATCCATCACCCTTTACTGGCCTCTTATAAGCCTCTGCTTGCAGGCAACCGCTTGGTCATGTTTGCTCCCTCCTCCTCCTCCTCCTCCTCCTCCTCGCTCTCTCCTCTCCCTCCTCCTCCTCGCTCTCTTCTCTCCCTCCTCCTCCTCGCTCTCCTTCTTCTTCTTCTTCTTCTTCTTCTTCTTCTTCTTCTTCTTCTTTGCTCTCTCTCCTTCCCTTCTCCTCCTCGCTCTCTTCTCTCCCTCCTCCACCTTTCTTCTCTCTTCTTTCTTCTGCTTCTTCTTCTCCTCCTCCTCCTTCTTCTTTCCTGATCCTCCTCCACCTCCTCTTCCCCCTGATCCACCTCCTCCTCCTCTTCCCTGATCCTCCTCCTCCTCCTCCTCTTCCTGATCCTCCTCCCTACACCCCCCCACCCCCCCACCACCATCTTCCCCCACACCCCATACTCACATTAACCCTTCACATACCTTGCTCTTCCTCTCCTCCTCCTCCTCCCCCACCTCCCTCCCCTCCCGTCACCTCATTCTCACCTAAGCTCCCCCAGCCCCCAACCTCACCTCCCAACCTCCGACCCCCATTTTCCCCCCGCCAGGCAACCCCCCCACGGTTCGCCCGGGGTTGTGAATAGATCTGGTTTTTGCCCAGTGTCCAAGTGTGTGTGTGTGTGTGTGTGCGTGCGTGCGTGCGTGCGTGTGTGTGTGTGTGTGTGTGCGTGCGTGCGTGCGTGTGTGTGTGTGTGTGTGTGTGTGTGTGTGTGTAAGTGCGTGTGTAAGTGCGTGTGTGTGTGTGTGTGTGTGTGCGTGTGTGTGTGTGCGTGTGTGTGTGTGTGTGTGTGCGTGCGTGTGCGTGTGTGTGTATGTCTGTGCATGTATTTTGTACGGGTGCGTACGTGGGTTTGCGTGCATGCTTAAATACGTGTATTCGCGTGCGCGCATTTGCATGCATGCCTACACGTTCGTGCTTGCATGTACATATACGCACACGCGTGTGTACATGGACGCGTGTGCCAGAATGCAAGCGACGCCAGGGTGTGACGCGGGGGAGGAAATGTGTGTGCAGGGGCAGCGAAGGGGGTTGGGGCAGGGGGGGTATGGGTAGGCGAGGGGAGGGGGGGTTGACTGAGTAGTGCATGGCATGGGCAGTCAGGGTCGGCGTGGCGGTGGGGGCGAGAACAGGACGATGTGGGTGAGGCTGCAAACACACACACGGACGCACGCACGCACACGCACACGCACAAACTCACAAACTCGCACACACAAGGTTGCAGGGTGAATGCATCATCCAAGGTCACACCGCTGCTGCTGCTGCTTTGCTGTCTCTCTCTCTTTCTCTCTCTCTTCCCTTTTCTCTCTTCTCTCTAGGCTTTTCTCTCTTCTCTTTATCTTTCTCTCTCTCTTCTCTTTTCTCTCTCTTTCTCTCTCTCTTCCCTTTTCTCTCTCTCTCTCTTCTCTCTCTTCTCTCTCTTTCTCTCTCTTTCTCCCTCGCTTCTCTTTTCTCTCTCTCTCTCTTTCTCTTATTTTGTCTCTCTCTCTCTCTTTTCTTTCTCTCTCTCTCTCTTCTCTTTTCTCTCTCTCTATCTCTCTCTCTCTCACACACACACACACACACACACATACATACACACACACACACACACACACACACACACACACACACACACACACACACACACACACACACACACACACACACACACACACACACACACACACACACACACACACACTTCTTCCTATTTCTCCCTTCCACATACTCACCTTTACTCCTGCTTCCATCCGTCTTCACCTCATAACCTCATAACTTCGGCCTTTAGCCTCACTCCCGCACCTCGCAGCTGCCCCTTCTACCTCACAGCACTCACTCAACAAGGGCATGAGTCAGTGAGGGCTATTCATGAGGATTCCTTATATGGTCAAGATGTCTGGAGATGAGTTAGGGTGTCTGAGTAAGGAAAGGGTGATGAGTCGAGTCTGGATGAGGAAGATCGGTGAGTCTAGACGTGGGATGAGAAAGGTCGACGAGTCAGGATATCTGGGTGAAGAAGGTCGATGAGTCAAGATGTGGGATGAGATAGGTCGATGAGTCAGGACCTTGAAGTTAAGAAGGTCGATGAGTCAAGATGAGTCAACATGTGGGTCGATTGAATTAAGACCTTGAAATTAGGAAGGTCGATGAGTCAAAACCTTGAAATTAGGAAGGTCGATGAGTCAAAACCTTGAAATTAGGAAGGTCGATGAGTCAAAACCGTAAAATTAGGAAGGTCGATGAGTCAAAACCGTAAAATTAGGAAGGTCGATGAGTCAAAACCGTGAAATAAGGAAGGTCGATGAGTCAAGCCGTCCGTAAAGGAAGGTCAGTCAGCCCCGGACGTCTGGAGAAGGAAGGTCAAGCAGTCCCAGAAGATATCAGTTGACAAAGAAGGTCGATGAGTTTAATATGGAAGGACAAAGAAAGGTCGGTAAAATTAAGACTTATACCAGGTGGATGCAAAGAAAATTCATTTAAAAATTAAGAATGCCAGGAAAAAGAAAATTCAGTGAAGTCAAGATAATAGACAGGACAAAGAAGGTCGGTGAGTTAAAGATACCAGAGTAAAAAAAGAAAGAGTCGGTGAGTCCAAAAAGATACCGGAACTGCAAAAAAGAAGGTCAGGAGTTAAAGAATTATTAGACAAAGAAAAGAGAAGGTCGGTGAGATAAAGATAATGGAACAAAAAGAAGGTCAGGTGATCTCAAAAAATATTCAGGACAAAAAGAGATCTGGTGAGTCAAGAATATCAGGACAAAGAAGGAGTCGGTGAGTCAAAGATGTCAGGACAAAGAATATCGGTGAGTCAAGAACTATCTAGGACAAAGAAAGAGGTCGGTAAAGTCAAGATATCAGGACAAAGAAGAGTCCGAAGCTAAAGTCAAGATATGAAAGACAAAAAAGAGTCGGTGGAAGTCAAGACTAACTCAGGACAAAGAAGGAGTCGGTGAGTCATCTGAAATATCTCAGGAGACAAAGAAAGAGTCAAATAAAGTCAGGATATGAGGACAAAGAAGGTCGGTGAGTCAAGATATCAGGACAAAGAAGGTCGGTGAGTCAAGATATCAGGACAAAGAAGGTCGGTGAGTCAAGATATCAGGACAAAGAAGGTCGGTGAGTCAAGATATCAGGACAAAGAAGGTCGGTGAGTCAAGATATCAGGACAAAGAAGGTCGGTGAGTCAAGCTATCAGGACAAAAAGAAAATTAGGTGAGTCAAGCTATCAGGACAAAAAATAGCTAAGTCGGTGAGTCAAGCTATCAAAGACAAAAAAAGGCAGAAGTGCTCGCAGAGTCAGGGTTATCAGGACAAAGAAGGTCGGTGAAAGTCAAGATACCAGGACAAAGTATAAGTTGATGAGTCAGAAGGTATCAGAGACAAAGAAGGTCGGTGAGATCAAGATGTCAGGACAAAGAAGGTCGGTGAAGTCAAGATGTCACCGGACAAAGAAGGTCGATGAGTCAAGATATCAAGGACAAGAGAAGGGGTCAAATGAGTCAAGATATGAGGACAAAAAGGAATGCCTGGTGAAGTCAAGAATACTGGAGACAAAGATTAAACCGGTGAGTCAAGATACCAGGACAAAGAAGGTCGGTGAGTCAGGATATCAGGACAAAGAAGGTCGGTGAGTCTCAGCCTTCGTGACGGCGACGCGTGACCACAGGTAGCAGTGAATTCGGGACTCTCGGGGCTACCTTCAGACTCCGTTGATAGTGAGTGAAGGTGATGTAAGTCTCACAAATCTCTTAGAGCGTAAGGTACTTTATCAAGGAATAAATCCACAGATTTTTTTTTTGTATCTCTTAGAGAATAAGATACTTTATCAAGGAATAAATCCACAGATTTTTTTTTTGTATCTCTTAGTGTATAAGATACTTTATCAAGGAATAAATCCACAGATTTTTTTTGTATCTCTTAGTGTATAAGATACTTTATCAAGGAATAAATCCACAAAAAAATTATCTTTTGTATCTCTTAGTGTATAAGATACTTTATCAAGGAATAAATCCACAGAAAAAAAAACTTTTGTATCTCTTAGAGTATAAGATACTTTATCAAGGAATAAATCCACACACACACAGAAAAAAAAACTTCTGTATGAATTATTGTATATGTGGTATTTCTTGTATGGAAAATGAGTGGATTTTATAGATACCTTTTTTATATATTTTATTTATTTATTTATCTATTATTATTATTATTGTTATTATTATTATTATTGTTATTATTATTATTATTATTATTGTTATTATTATTATTATTATTATTGTTATTATTATTATGATTATTGCTATTATTATTATTGTTGTTATTATTATTGTTGTTGTTGTTGTTATAGCGAGTATTTTATAACTATACCTCGATTGTGAGATAGTGAGTCAAGCCTTATCGTCGACCTGTGATGAGTGAGTGAGAGACTCTCATTGCTCATGAGTCTTGACCCCCCACGAGGGTGAGTCTCGACCTTCGTCTGGAGTGAGTGTGACCTTGACGATAGCCATAACAAGATGAACAATGAACATTAACGAGAGTTCAACAGTCACGATCCGCACTTCGTCCAAGGCTCGGGGTTCTAAGCGGCCTTTCTTCGCCTATTCTTGTTTCTCGGCTTTTATTTATTCTTCGTAGCTTTATCTGTGGGCGGGAGGGATGGTGGTGAGGGGGAGGGGGAAGGGGCGGGGGGGATGGGGGAGGAGGAGAAGAGGTGTAAAGGTGTGGGAAGGAAGGAAGAGGGCGAGATGGGTTGGGGAGGAGGAGCAATGGTGATAATAATAATAATGATAATAATAATAATAATAATAATGATAATAATATTGGTATTGATGATGATAATGATAATATTAATGATAATGATGGTGATGATAATAATATTGATAATATTAATGATAATAGTAATAATAGTAATAGTAGTAATAATGATAATAGTAATGATAATAGTAATAATAATAATAATGATGATAATGATAATAATAATAATAATAATAATAATAATAATAATAATAATAATGAAAAAAAGAAGTAAATAAGGGGTAGAAGGATGAAGGAAAGATAGGAAAAGAAGAAGATCGATGATTTTCCTGCGTTCCTTCGTCCTTCATTTTTTTTATTGTGATATTTCCGCTCCCCCCCCCCGCTCGCCCCCCGCCCACTTTTCCTTCCTTCCTTCCTCCTGGCGCCTCCTTCGACGTCTTCCTATTCTGTTATGTTCCTGTCTCGTGTCTCTCTTGTCCGTCTTGCAATTTTTGTTTCGTTTTTATTTTTTTCTCTCTCTCTTTCTCTTTTCTTTTATTAGATTTCCATACCCTTTATTCTCGTATTCACATTCTCTCTCTCTCTCTCTCTCTCTCTCTCTCTCTCTCTCTCTCTTCTCTCTCTCTCTCTCTCTCTCTCTCTCTCTCTCTCTCTCTCTCTCTCTCTCTCTTCCTTACTTTCTTTCTTTCTTTCTCCATCTCCCCTCTCTCCCTCCTTCCTTTTATTCCCTCCCAACCTCCCTCCTTTAATTCCCTTCTCCCTCCCTCTTTTTTTCTCTGACCACATCTCCTCCCCCCTCCCCCACTTACCCTCCCTTATCCTAGGTCATGTGCAAAACACTACCACATGGAGACACCAACATGGACGCGTATTCCGCTCAGCCGGTTACACGTGCCGGCAATGATCAGTGGGATCGAGGGCGGCATTGCAATTACGCCCTTATATTGCAATCTTGCATGCTAACGCTCGCCCTTGCAAGGTGGCGACGGAGGGAAGGTTTCAGCTACATTTGATATTGGGTCGAAGTTGTCCCTCCTGTGTGTTTGTTTGTGTGTGTGGGTGTGTGTGTGTGTCTGTGTTTGTGTGTGTGTGTGTGTTTGTGTTTCTGTGTGTGTGTGTGTGTGTGTGTGTGTGTGTGTGTGTGTGTGAGTGTGTCTATGTTTGTGTGTTTGTGTGTGTGTCTATGATGTGTGTGTGTGTGTGTCTATGTTTGTGTGTGTGTGTGTGTGTGTGATTTTCCGTGTATGTTAAACTTATTTTTAAGATTAACAATATAAATACTATCTGTTTATTAGCATTACCATTATTGCCGTTATACTAATATTGCATATTTTTTCCCTTGCAGGTATGCCCGTGTGAGATTGCAATTTTGACCCCATTAGGGTAAGTACCTTAGAGAGAGAGAGAGAGAGAGAGAGAGAGAGAGAGAGAGAGAGAGAGAGAGAGAGAGAGAGAGAGAGAGAGAGAGAGAGAGAGAGAGAGAGAGAGAGAGAGAGAGAGAGAGAGAGAGAGAGAGAGAGAGAGAGAGAGAGAGAGAGAGAGAGAGAGAGAATGTGTGTGTGTGTGCGTGCGTTGTGTAAGAAATGTTATTATGAACAAAGAAAAAATCAAACTTACAAAGGAAAGAGAAAAGGAATACAAAATAGAGATGGAGGAGAATTAGTAAACATCGCAATAGAACCAATTAAGAAACGAAGAAATTGTCGAGAGAGAAATAAAAATAAACAAACGACATACGCAACAAGAAACCCAAATAGGACGATAGAGAAGAAAAAGAACAAGAAGAGAGGAGAGGGAGAAGGAGAAGAAGGAGAAGGAAGGGGAAAGGAGAAGGAAAGGAAGAGAGAAAGGGAGAAGGAGAGAGAGAGAGGGAGGGAAGGAGGAGGGGTTAAAGAAGTGAAAGAATCAAATAGAAAGAAGGAGAAGAAGAAGAAGAAGACGAAAAAGCCGCTAAATATAAGGAAGAAGAAATTGAAGAAGCAGGAAATCAAGAAGATGCAGAATAGAAGGAAGGAGATGAACCGAAGAGAAAGAAAGAGGAGGAGGAGAAAGTGGAGGAAGAAGAGCCTCGCCGTTGCCATGGAGACTCGCCCCGCACAGCTGCCTCGCCGGACTGACTGCACGCCGACCCTCCTCCTCCACCTCCTCTTCCTCCTCCTCTTCTCGTCCTTCTCCTCCTCCTCCTCCTCTTCTCGTCCTTCTCGTCCTTCTCTTCCTCCTCCTCCTCTCTTCCTCTCTTCCTCATCTATCTCCTCCTATTCCTACTCCTCCACCTCTTCCTCATCCCCCTCCTCCTCTTCTCGTCCTTCTCCTCCTCCTCCTCCTCTTCTCGTCCTTCTCCTCTTCCTCCTCCTCCTCTCTTCCTCTCTTCCTCATCTATCTCCTCCTATTCCTACTCCTCCACCTCTTCCTCATCCCCCTCCTCTTCTCGTCCTTCCTCTTCCTCCTCCTCCTCCTCTTCCTCCTCCTCCTCCACCTCCTCCTTCTCCTCTCCTCATCTCTTCCTCATCTACCCCTTCCTCCTCTCTTCCTCATCCCCTCTACCACCACCTCCTCCTCCTCCTCCACTCTTCCTCCTCCTCTTCTCGTCCTTCTCCTCCTCCTCCTCCTCCTCTCTTCCTCATCCATCTCCTCCTATTCCTCCTCCTCTCTTCCTCATCCACCCCTTCCTCCTCTCTTCCTCATCCCCCTCTACCACCACCTCCTCCTCCCTCCTCCACCTCTTCCTACTCCCCCTCCTCTTCCTACAGCCCCTGCGTCTCCACCTCCTCCTCTCCTCTCTTCCTCCTCCTCCACCACCACCTCCTCCTCCTCCTCCTCCTCCTCCTCCTCCTACCTCCTCCTCCTCCTACAGCCCCTGCGTCTCCTACCATATGTTGCACGCTCCCCGAGGCGCAGCTTACTCAACACAGCGCCGTCGTGACCTACACCGCACTGTCCTTAGCCTGTGGTCACCCCTCTTCCACCCCCCCCCCCTTCTCATACCCCTCTCGGATTTTCCCCTTTTACTTACACCCCTTAATATACGTTTCCTTTTCCCCCTTCATAAGACCTTCTGTCTTCGATTCTCTTTCTCACCTGTTTGGATTTCTTGTCTTCAACCCCTTGTACCACCGCTCCCAACCCCACACAACCCCCCCACTTTTTTTTATTATTTCCCTTTCATCAACCTCTTTAGACTCTCTGTTTCCTCACCCCCTTTGGACCTCTCTTCCTCACCCCCTAATCTCGCCCTCAGCCCCACCCGAACCTCGTCCCCAACCCCACCTCCCCAACCCCACGCCCCCAACCTCAAGAGCGCTACGTAACACAGCCAGCACAGCCGTGGACGACCCGCAGCCCCACCGCCATCTGTTGTTAAGTTTGTGTACTATTTCCTCGAGGGAAACTTAGCGAGGGTGTTTTCGTCACGCCTACAAATAGGTACGATTTTGAAAAAAATATAAAAGTTAGGAAATAGGCGTTTTCGATTGCTCTCTCTCTCTTTCTTTCTTTCTTTCTTTCTTTCTTTCTTTCTTTCTTTCTCTCTCTCTCTCTCTCTCTCTCTCTCTCTCTCTCTCTCTCTCTCTCTCTCTCTCTCTCTCTCTCTCTCTCTCTCTCTCTCTCTCTCTCTCTCTGTCTCTCTCTCTCTCTCTCTCTCTCTTTCTCTCTCTCTCTCTCTCTCTCTCTCTCTCTCTCTCTCTCTCTCTCTCTCTCTCTCTCTCTCTCTCTCTCTCTCTCTCTCTCTCTCTCCCTCCCTCCCTCCCTCCCTCCCTCCCTCCCTCCCTCCCTCTCTCCCTCTCCCTCTCCCTCTCCCTCTCCCTCTCCCTCTCTCCCTCTCCCTCTCCCTCTCCCTCTCCCTCTCTACGTAAACGCTATGTGATAACCCCCGTTCGAATGAGTATGTAACCACCTTTTTTTTTTCTTAAAGACGAATGCAGTCACCTTGAACTTGCAGTTAATGCCTTCGACTCGAGGGGAAAAACACTCGAAGTCTGATGCAATGACCTTACACTCTGGTGGCGTTTTACTTTTGTCTTGATTTCGTTGTTGGTTTGTCGTTGTTGTAATTGCGTTCGAGAAGAAATGATAACATTAGGTTTTGGTTAGATTTTTGTTGTTTTGTCATTTCTTTTCTTTCTGGTTCCAGTGTTTTTGTTTTCTTTGTGTTATCTGCTCTTCTTTTCTGTCTGTTTATATATACACACACAGTTACACATACACACACATACACATACACAAACGTACGCACACGCACACATACACTTCTGCTCTCCGCCCCTCAGTTCGCCGAATCTGAACATCTCCCCCTCCTTTCCCCTCCTTCCCCCTCCTTCCCCCTCCTCCCCCCTCCCTCTCCTGCCGTATACTGCATTATCCCGCAGTAAATATAGTAACCCCGGCACTATTAGGCCTAAAAAAGATGGGGGAGAAGTCCCCTCCTTCTCACATATACGCACACACTTTTACACATAGATGCCGACGTACGTGCACGTACATACAGACACACACATACAGAGAGGTGTGTCTCTCTCGTTCTCTCTCTCTCTCTCTCTCTCTCTCTCTCTCTCTCTCTCTCTCTCTCTCTCTCTCTCTCTCTCTCTCTCTCTCTCTCTCTCTCTCTCTCTCTCTCTCTCTTTCTCTCTCTCTCTCTCTCTCTCTCTCCCTCCGTTCTCTCTCTCTCTCTCTCTCTTTCTCTCTCTCTCTCTCTCTCTCTCTCTCTCTCTCTCTCTCTCTCTCTCTCTCTCTCTCTCCCTCCCTCTCCCCCCCTCTCTCTCCCTCTCTCCCTTCCCCCCCCTCTCTCTCTCTTTCTCTCTCTCTCTCTCTCTCTCTCTCTCTCTCTCTCTCTCTCTCTCTCTCTCTCTCTCGCTATTTGCTTCACCATCCTGTCAACAGCGTCACCTTACCCTGGGGAGGCGAGACACTTCCCTCGGAGATCCCCGCCGTGGGAGACCGAGGGTCAATCATATCACCTTTTTCACTTTTTTTTTTTTTTTTTTTTTTTTTTTTTTTTTTTTTTTTTTTAGCCGTGGATTTGGTCTTTTTTTCGTAGATGGGGGGAGGGAGGAAGGGAGGGGAGGGGGGAGGAGGCGAAGTTTCTATCGCGGTGGTTTCCATAGGGGAGGGAGGTGGGAGGGAGGTGGGAGGGGATTAGGGGGAGGTAGGTGGTTTGTATAAGGGGAGGAAAGAGTGGGGAGGGGGGGTAAGGGGATATAGATGACGAGGGGGAGGCTTATTTTGGGGAAAGGGAGGGGAGTATAGGGAGTATAACTTTTCATCAAGGTGGTTTCCATAAGGGGGTGAAGGGGAGGAGAGGGGAGAGGGGAGAGGGGGGGTAGGTGAACTTTCCCATCATAGTGGTTTCCGTAAGGGGAGGGGAGGGGGCTAGGGGGAAGGAGTGATAGGGGGTAGGTGAATTTCCCATCATAGTGGTTTCCATAAGGGGGAAGGGGGAGGATAGGGGGGGAGGGGAGAGGGACGCAATGGGAGGGGTAGGTGAATTTTTCATCAAGGTGGTTTCCATAAGGGGGGGGGGGGTAGGTGAACTTTCCCATCAAGGTGGTTTCCATAAGGGGGGGGGAAGGGGGCTAGGATAAAGGAGAGGGGAGAGGGGGGTTAGGTGAACTTTCCCATCAAGGTGGTTTCCATAAAGGGAGGGGGAGGGGGATAGGGGAGTGATAGGGAGATAGATAGGGGAGGATAGGGGAGAGGGGAGAGGGGGTTAGGTGAACTTTCCCATCAAGGTGGTTTCCATAAGGGGGAGGATAGGGGAGAGGGAGAGGGGAGTAGGGGGTAGGTGAACTTTCCCATCATAGTGGTTTCCATGGGAGGGAGGGGCTAGGGGAAGGAGAGGGGAGAGGAGGGAAGGGGGGTAGGTGAATTTCCCATCAAGGTGGTTTCCATAAGGGGGGGGAAGGGGGAGGATAGGGGAGAGGGGAGGAGGGGGTAGGTGAATTTCCCATCATAGTGGTTTCCATAAGGGGAGGGGAGGGGGCTAGGGGCAAGGAGAGGGGAGAGGAGGGGGGGTAGGTGAACTTTCCCATCAAGGTGGTTTCCATAAGGGGGGGGGGGAGGGGGGGAGGGTTCTTCGCATATCAAAATATCTGTCGAAGTTTCTCGCCTTTTGCATATTGGTTACATTTTTCTCCTGTCGCTTTCCGCTGACTTTCCTTTCTTCTTTTCTTCTTTTTTCTCCTTCGTCTTGTCGAGGAGGTGGAGGAGGAGAAGAAAAAGAGGAAGGAGAAGAAGAAGGATGACGAGGAGGAGGAGGAGGAGGTGGAGGAGGAGAAGAAAAAGAGGAAGGAGAAGAAGAAGAAGAAGAAGAAGAAGAAGAAGAAGAAGAAGAAGAGGAAGAGGAAAAATAAGTCAGGAAGATAGAAAGTGTAACGAAAGGAAAGTAGAAAAAAATAAGGATAATAGAAAAGAAGAAGAATAAATAAGAATAATAAAAAAGAAGAAGAATAAATAAGAATAATAAAATAAAAGAGAGTACCCATTTTTTTCTCCTAAAACCAACTTCACCGACGTCGAAACCCGGAGCAAGCGTTGGGCGTGTGGGCGTGAGGGCGTGAGGGTGCAGTGGGCGGCGACAGGGACATATATAGGCCTTCGACGCTGACGGAGAGACTGTAGATAGCCTCGGGCGGGGGGAGCGGGGCGGGGGGGGGGGATTAGGGAGGTAATAGGAGGAGGAGGTGGAGGGAATGGGTAGAGGATGGGGGTAGGGGATGGGGGTGGGGGTGGGGTGGGGGTGAGGGTTGTAGTGGAAGGAACGACGTACGAGGGAAAAGGGAAAATTAAAATGATGATGGCAGGAGGAAGAGGAAAAGAGTAGGTGATATTTTTTGGGGGGATGGAGGGAGAGGGGGGGGCAAGGAAGGAAAGAAGGAAGGAAGTAAAGAAAGGAAGAGAGAGAGGAAGAAGAATAGAGGAAGGAAGGAAGAAGCTTAGAAAACAAAAAAAAATAAGAAGAAGAACAAGAACAAGAAGAAGAAGATAAAAATGTAGGAGACAGACGATAAAAGGAGGAGACGGAGATCCGATACGAAGGGTTTATACAGGGAGAAAGGAAGGAAAGAATGAAGGAAAAGAAAGAAGGAAGGAAGGAAGGGATGAAGTGGCCTTTGGAAAGAGGTCGAGGATAAGGTGAGAGGTCAACGTGACCTTCCGGGGTCATGGCGACTGCACATCGGGTCATTTATAGAAGGATCTCGCCATAGGCACTGGCACCTTTCCCCCTGGCACCTTCACCCTCACCTTCATCTTCACTTTCTCTTGCGCTCGAAGCCGTTGCGTCTTTCTAGTCGGGCTACTGTGCTCTTGTCATGGTTTTTTTTTCGCCTTCATCTCCACCATATCACGATCTCCAACATGACTCGGTTCTCCACCGTAGGCACATTTCTGTCGTAACACCATCTTTCATCATAGCTTTATTTCTGTCGCGAATCCTTCTCCACCAAGTCCTTCTCTCCATCACATCCCCATCTCCACCACAACCCTCCTCCACCACAACCTTACCTCCACCACAACCCCTCCTCCACTGCAACACCTCCACCACAACTCCTCCTCCACCACACCCCTCCACCACAATCCCTCTACCACAGCCCATCCTCCACCACAACCCCTCCTCCACCACAACCCCTCCTCCTCCACAACCCCTCATCCACCACAACCTCTCCACCGCAACACCTCATCCGCCACAACCCCTCTCTCCACCACAACCCCTCATCCACCACAACCCCTCCGCCACCACAACCCCTCCGCCACAACCTTACCTCCACACAACCTCTCATCCACCACAACCTCTCCTCCGCCACAACACCTCCACCACAACCCCTTCTCCACCACAATCCCTCCACCGCAACCCCTCCTCCACAACCCCTCCTCCACCACAACCCCTCCTCCGCCACCAGACCAAGACCCCGGCATTCCT
Organism: Penaeus vannamei; assembly: GCF_042767895.1. Lineage (NCBI taxonomy): Eukaryota > Metazoa > Arthropoda > Malacostraca > Decapoda > Penaeidae > Penaeus > Penaeus vannamei. The sequence goes on along the minus strand of NC_091566.1, from coordinate 37,638,503 downwards.
TCATCTCGATTTCTTCAATTTCCCACCGAGTATTCCCCGAGGGTTCGGAAGCTGAGTGCGATCTTTGTGAACTGGCTCTCTCCCTCTCTCTCTCCCTCTCTCTCTCGCTGTCTTTCTCTTGCTTTCTTCCCTCTCTTTCGCTCTTTTTCTCTTGCTTTCTCTCTCTCTCGCTCTCTCTTTCTTTCTCTCTTGCTCTCGCTCTTTCTTTCTCTCTCTTGCTCTCGCTCTTTCTTTCTCTCTCTCTCTCTCTCTCTCTCTCTCTCTCTCTCTCTCTCTCTCTCATATTTGTCTATCGTTTTCATTTTCTTTCTCCTATTTCTCACCATCTCCTTCACTTTCTTTTCCTTTTCACATTTCCCTTCCTCCCTACCCCTTCCCCCCTTCCTTCCTTCCTTTGTTACCCTCTTTTCTCCTACCTCCCTTCCTCCCTGCCTCTCATTCTCCCCCCCTCCCTTCCCTCCCTCCTCTCTTTCTCTTCTCCTTTCCTCCGTCCCCCTCCTTCTCCCCTTCTCCTCCCCCCCCCCCCCACCTAAGAGAGCGATATCGTTCCCTCTTTCAATCAATTTTTTTTTTTCTTTCTCTCTTTCTTTCCAAGTCCTTTATTGTCGAGTTTGCCGGTGTTCGTCTAGTTTACTTTTCTTGTTTTCTCTTGTTAATCCTTCTTCTTTCTCTCTTTGTTGATCTTCCCTTTTTGGTTTTATGTCGTTCTTTATTTTTCCCTTTTTTCGTTCGTTTACTTTTGGTTTTCTCTTTATTAGTTTTTTTTCTTCTCGTGGTTCTATTATCGTGTTATGTGTCCTTCCTTGATTGATTTATTAGACATTTCTTTATTCTTTCTAATTCGATCACTTTTCTTTTTTTTTCTTTAATTTTCCTTCGTTATTATCGAGTCTTTGCGCCATTTCCATTTCCTTTCGATCTTTTTCTTTATCTCTGTTTTTATTTTAATTTCCCCCTTCCGGAATCTCTCTTGATCCGGATTTTCTCTTTTTTTTATTCTTTTATTCGTATTCTTTTATTTTCCTTCCGTTCCTTTCTTTCTTTAATGCATCGTCTCTCTCTCTCTCTCTCTTTCTCTCTCTCTCTCTCTCTCCCTCTCTCTCTCTCTCTCTCTCTCTCTCTCTCTCTCTTTCTTTCTTTTTTTCTCTCTCTTTAATTATCATCATTATCGTTATCCTCTTCCCCTTTCTCTCCCTTCTTCCTTTTCTTCATTTGCCCTCTCACCTCATACTTCCTCTTCCTATCCGCACTCTCCTCTCTCCTCTCCTCACCTCACATCTCCTCTCTTTTCCCCTCCCTCCCTCCCTCTCCCATAACCTCCCCTTGCCTCCCTTCCCTCCCTTTTCCTCCCTTCCCTCCCCTCCGATCCCCTCCCTCCGTTCCTCTCCCCCTCCCTCCTTCCCCTCCCCTTCCCTTCCCTCCCTCCCCTCCCCTCCTCCCTCCCTCCCCTCCCTCCCCAACGCCCCAACCAGACGGGAAAGCTTCCCCTTGTCTCCTTTCCCCCCAGGCCTCCTCTTCGCAAATCCAGGATTTTAGCGCTAAAATTTTTATCCATCGTCTTCAGAAGCATCTTATCTCTTCTCGCTGTCTGTCTGTCTCTCTCTCTCTCTCTCTCTCTCTCTCTCTCTCTCTCTCTCTCTCTCTCTCTCTCTCTCTCTCTCTCTCTCTCTCTCTCTCTCTCTCTCTCTCTCTCTCTCTCTCTATTCCCCTTTCCCTCCCTCCCTCTTTCCCCCTCTTTCCCCTTCCCTCCCTCCTCTCTCTTTTCTTCTTCTTCTTCTTCATCTACTTCTTCCACTTCTTCTTCTTTCTCCTTTATTTAATTAATGAACACAAGATTTCATGGGCAAATCAGAACGGAGTGATTGTCAACACAGAGAAACGCGCCCACAGCAGATCACGGGCGGCATCGTCTGTGTATTTGCGCCCATAGTCGAGTGCACAGAGGCTTGCGGGCGGTTTAATTGTTTGTATTTATTGTTGTTGTTGTTGTTGTTGATGTTGTTATTATTACTGTTATTATTATTATTATTATTATTATTATTATTATTATTATTATTATTGTTATTATTATCATTGTTATTATTTTTTATTAATGTAATTATTATTAGTTTATGTTGTGATTATATTATCTTTGATTTCCTCGTCTGATTATTGATTTTATTCATTATTGGGTGTATTTTAAGTGTATAAATGTATTATTCTATCCATCTTTCTGTCTGCCAGCTGTGTCTTTTTTCTTTCTATCTATTTATCTATTTATTTATCTATCTATCTATATGTCTATTTATTTATCTGCCACTGAGTCTGTCTGTCTATATCCTCGTTTGTCACTGTCTCTCTCTCTGTCTAAATGCCCGTTTGTCACTGTCTGTCTCTCTATATGTCCTGCCCATGTCTGTCTGCCTGTCTGTCTGTCTGTCTGTCTGTCTATATGCCCGTTTTCCCTTCTTTGTCTCTCAATATGTCCGTCTGCCCATGTCTGTCTGTGTCTGTCTATATGCCCGTGTGCCCCTTTTTGTCTGTCTGTCAGTATGTCCGGCTGCGACTGTCTGTCTGCCTGTCTGCCTGGCTGTCTGCCTGTCCGATCGCCTACTTGCTCTATATATGAAAGAGGGGAACTCCGAGCAAGAAGGACACGTCAACAAAGAACCCGCGGGGCCTTCATCATGTCCAGACTCCTCACCCCCCCTTTCCCCCTCCTCTCTCCCCCCTCACCTCCTCTCTCTCTGTCTCTCTCTCTCTCTCTCTCTCTCTCTCTCTCTCTCTCTTTCTTCTTCTCTTTCTCTCTCTCTCTCTCTCTCTCTCTCTCTCTCTCTCTCTCTCTCTCTCTCTCTCTCTCTCTCTCTCTCTCTCTCTTCTCCGCTCTCCTTTTTCGCCCCATCGTCTCCCCCTCCCCCTCTTTCACTCTCTACCGCCCCCTCCTCTCCCTTCCTTCCCCTCCCCCATCCCTCTCCTCCACCACCTTCCCCTCCCCCATCCCTCTTCCTACCCTCCACCCCTCCTTCCCTCCTCCCTCTCCTCCTCCTCTCCCTCCTCTCCCTCCCCTCCTTTCCCCCATCCCTCCCTTCCCCATCCCTCTCCTCCACCCTCCCTCTCCTTCTCTCCCTCCCCTCCCTCCCCTCCACCCCCATCCCTCTTCCTACCCTCCTCCCCTCCCTTCCCCTCCCTCCCCCTCCCCTCTCCTATAATTACTCTGGCTCGGGACCGCACTTGTCCAGCCGAACTTTCCCCCTCCGAGCTGATCTTGGGGCCGAGAGGAAATTAATGTTTCGGTCACGTGGCTGCCTGATGGCTCGCCCTTATTGGGGACGCGCGCGGGCAAACACACGCGCTCACGGGCGGCTGTCTCCCCGTGGGCTGGCGTACACGGCCTTGGCGGTACGTACACGGGCAGGGGCGTACGTGTGTGGATGTGTTTACGCTGTTTCGAGAGGCATGTGCGCAGGGGCAAATATAGGTGTAAGCACGCACGCACGTTACGCGCATGTACACACACGCACGCGCGCGCACACACAAACGCACACACACACACACACACACACACACACACACACACACACACACACACACACACACACACACACACACACACACACACACACACACACACACACACACACAATAGAGAATATTGAGAGAAATAGAAAAAAGGTTAGAGAGAGAAATTCACTCACAATCACAACTACTCACACAGCATTTGGAGAGAGAGAGAGAGAGAGAGAAGAGAGAGAGAGAGAGAGAGAGAGAGAGAGAAGAAGAAGAGAGAGAGAGAGAGAGAGAGAGAAAGAGAAAAATAGAGAGAGTAAGAAAGAAAGAGAAAAATAGAGAGAGAGAGAAAGAAAGAAAGAGAAAAAAAGAGAGAGAGAAAGAAAGAGAAGAGAGAGAGACAGACAGAAAGAGAGAAAGAAAGAAAGAGAAAAGAGAGAGAGAGAGAGCGAGACCGCAGCAAGGCGAGACTGTCGGATGAAGATAAACTCTTCCTCCCTTTCATCTTGACGGTTCCTCTTCGGCGGAGACTGGGGCTAGCCGACCCAAACGAGGGTCTTCTTACTCTTTCTCTCTCTCCTTTTCCTGCTCTTTCGCTTCTTTTCTGTGTTCTCTTCTTGCTCTTTCGCTTCTTTTCTGTGTTCTCTTCTTGCTCTTTCTCTCTCCTTTCCTTGTTCTTTCGCTTCTTTTCTGTGTTCTCTTCTTGCTCTTTCGCTTCTTTTCTGTGTTCTCTTCTTGCTCTTTCTCTCTCCTTTCCTTGTTCTTTCGCTTCTTTTCTGTGTTCTCTTCTTGCTCTTTCTCTCTCCTTTCCTTGTTCTTTCACTTCTTTTTTTCGTATTGTCTTCTTGCTCTTTCTCTCTGCTTTCCTTGTTCTTTCACTTCTTTTTTTCGTATTGTCTTCTTGCTCTTTCTCCTCTTGTTCTTTTTTCTCACCGTTTCTTGTTTTTTTTTGTTTTTTTTTCTCATTTTGTTGTTCTTTGTGTCTCCTCGTATTCCTTTTTTTCTTTCTTTTTTTCTTGTTCTTTCTCACTCTCGTCTTCTTGCTCTTTCTCTCTCTTCCTTCCTTGCTCTTTCGGTCTCCTCTTCTTGGTTTTCTTCGTCTTGTTTTTTTCCTCTCTCTCTCTCTCCTCTTCTTCTTCTCCGTCTTCTCTGTAATCGACGTACTTATCAGTCTATCTTTTGTATATTGATTGGCTGATTTTTTTTCTCTCTCTTTTTCTCCTTTTCCCTTTCTCTTTGTCCGTCTGATTTCTTTATTTACTTTTTTCCCGTACTTTCCTCCCCCCCCCCCCGATTCCTTTTTGAATTCAGCTCAAAAGTGTATATGGTATATGTAGAATATTTATTTTGGTGTAAATGCGTATGTGTATGTATATGTTTGTGTATGGAGCCTGTAGAATGATCGATACATAAATAGTTTGATAAATAGGCAGAGACATAGACTGATAGATAGGCAAAGATAGATATAGATTGATAAATAGGGAGAGATACACATAGAGATGATAGATAGGCAGAGATACGTATAAAGTGATAGATAGGCAGAGATACGTATGAGTTGGCAGACAGGCAGAGATACATATAGATCTATAGGCAGCGATACATATAGTTTGATAGATAGGCTGAGATAGATATAGAGTGATAGACAGATAGGCAGAGATACATATACATCTATAGGCAGCGATGCATATAGAGTGAGAGATAGGCAGAGATACACATAGATTGATAGATAGGCAGAGATACGTATAAAGTGATAGATAGGCAGAGATACATATGAATTGACAGATAGGCAGAGATACACATAGATTGATAGATAGGCAGAGATATAAATTGATAGATAGGCAGCGATGCATATGAGTTGACAGATAGGCAGAGATACATATAGATTGATAGATAGGCAGAGATACGTATAAAGTGATAGATAGGCAGAGATACATATGAGTTGACAGATAGACAGAGATACATATAGATTGATAGATAGGCAGAGATACGTTTGAAGTGACAGATAGGCAGAGATACACATAGATTGATAGATAGGAAGAGATACGTATAAAATGATAGATAGGCAGAGATACATATGAGTTGACAGATAGACAGAGATACGTA
>NC_091566.1:37607914-37625414 GCF_042767895.1 Penaeus vannamei | reverse complement strand
CGGACAGACATAGAACCATATGCTGAGCGAAGGAAGGATAGACAAAGAGAGAGAGACAAAGACATCGAGAAAGAAGGGAAGAGAGAGAGAGAGAGAGAGAGAGAGAGAGAGAGAGAGAGAGAGAGAGAGAGAGAGAGAGAGAGAGAAAGAGAGAGAGAGAGAGGCAAGAAACCAAAATAGAGCGGGAAGGAGCGGAGAGCACAACACGGCGGCGTTGCAGGTCGTCGCGGTGACGTCATGCGCATGTCATCCGCGCATCGGCCAGACGCTCTCCGTCGCGCTGTCCCGCCGCGGACGGGGATGTTGCCGCGTCTGCTGCTCCGTCTGGCCAGCTGCTGCCTCGGTCTGTCCGGAGTCAGGCTTCGTCGCGCTTTTGCGTTTGTTGTTGTTTGTTCTTACGCGCATATTTGGGAGAAAACATGATAATGGGCGTGAGGCTCGCGTGCGTGCCCTCGTTGCGCCCGCGGCCGGCCTCCCGGACCTTCGATCCCGCTGACGGGCGTCGCCGCTACTGACGGAATCCTGGAGGGCGTAGCGGCGGCGGCGGCGGCGGCGGCGGAGGAGGCGATAGTAACTGCCGCTTATTCCTCGGCGACCGAAAGCGACATCACAGCCGTTCCCGCTCGCAGCCTTGCCCTACCTTGGCTTCCGCTCCGCCCGCCCGCGGCTGCCACCGCCCCGCCGCCGCTGTCGTGGGGCAATCTTATTTTCCCGCTCTCTCTCTCTCTCTCTCTCTCTCTCTCTCTCTCTCTCTCTCTCTCTCTCTCTCTCTCTCTCTCTCTCTCTCTCTCTCTCTCTCTCTCTCTCTCTTTTCTCTCTCTCTCTCTCTCTCTCTTACACACTCCACACACACACACATACACACAAACACACACACACACACACACACACACACACACATGCGTAGGTACAAATAGATGTAAATCATACACAGATACTGGGTCCCAGTATTTATTAGACTATATACCTTTCACTTGCAACCTTGTCATAACCAGTACGACCATTTGTCCCCCTCCCCCCCCCCCTCTGCCCCTCGCTCCCTGCTGCCCCCCCCCCCACCCCCTTCCCCATGCCACGTTGCCCCCAATACTGACACGCAGAGAAGACCTCCGTTTGATCCCGCTTCTTTCTCTTCTCTGTCTTCAGTCTCCCCACTTCTTTCTTTCTTTCTTTCTTTCTTCTTTCTTTCTCTTTTTCCTTTTTTCTTCTCTCTCTCTTTCTCTTCTTCTCTTCTTCTCTCTTCTTCTCTTCTCTTCTCTCTTTCTTTCTCTCTTCTCTCTCTTCTCTCTCTTCTCTCTCTTCTCTCTCTCTCTCTCTTCTCTCTCTCTCTCTCTCTCTCTCTCTCTCTCTCTCTCTCTCTCTCTCTCTCTCTCTCTCTCTCTCTCTCTCTCTCTCTCTCTCTCTCTCTCTCTCTCTCTCTCTCTCTCTCTCTCTCTCTCTCTCTCTCTCTCTGTCCTCTCTCTCTCTCTCTCTCTCTCTCTCTCTCTCTCTCTCTCTCTCTCTCTCTCTCTCTCTCTCTCTCTCTCTCTCTCTCTCTCTCTCTCTCTCTCTCTCCGTCTCTCTCTCTCTCTCTCTCTCCCTCTCTCTCTCTCTCTCTCCCCTCCTCTCTCCTCTCTTTTCTCTCTCTCTCTCTCTCTCTCTCTCTCTCTCTCTCTCTCTCTCTCTCTCTCTCTCTCTCTCTCTCTCTCTCTCTCTCCCTCTCTCCGTCTCTCTCTCTCTCTCTCTCATTGACTCGTTCTTTTTCTCACTCGCTCACCTTTTAATTCAGTCACGAGGAGACCCGGATGTAGATTCCTGGACTACTGTTTCACTCTTTTTCTTAATCTCTCTCGCTCTTTGTCCTTTGTTTCATTTTGTGCTTTTCGTTCACTTCGTTCTGGCTATCTCTCTTTGTCTGTCTGTTTATCTGTCTGTCTGTTTATCTGTCTGTCTGTGTCTGTCTTATATTCTTTTTTTCTTCCCAAGGATGGTAAAGAGATGTAAGAACAAATTATAAAGGCGAGGAAGGAAGGAAGAAAGAAAGAGAGGGAGAGGGTGGAAGAAAGAAAGAAAGAAAGAAAGAGAGGGAGAGGGAGGAAGGAGGAAAAACGAAAGAGAAAGAGGGGAGAGGAGGGAAGGAAGAAAGAAAGAGGGAAAGGGAGGAAGAAAGAAAGAAAAAACGAAAGAGGGAGGAAGGAAGAAAGAAAGAGAGAGAGAGGGAATAAGAAAGAAAGAAAGAGAGAGGGAAGGAAGAAAGAAAGAGAGAGGGAGGAAAAGAAGAAAGAAAGAAAATGAGAGGAAGGAAGAAAGAAAAAAAAGAGAGCGGGAGAGGGAGAGGAAGGAAGAAAGAAAGAAAGAGAAAGGGGGAGGGAGGGGGAGGGGGAGGAAGGGAGTGACACACCGCGCGCGCTCAGGTCAGCGTATGTGAACAAAGGAAATGCAGCCGCGGGCATTCACATGTTTTTCATTGACTCCCTTTTGGCCTCGCTGCCGCTGAAGGCTTATGAGATATCCTCATTAAGAAAGCAAGTCTTTTTTTGTGTGTGTTGTTATTGTTTATTTTTACCGCTGTGGTTCCCCTCTCCCTCCCCCCCCTGCCCTGTGGTTCTCTTCTCTCCTCTCCCCCCTGTGCTTCTCCTCTCCCTCCTCTTCCCCCTGCCAGGAGCCCTCCTTTCTATTCCTCCCTCCTTTTCCCTCCCCTCTCCTCTCCCTCCCCCTTCTCCTCTCCCTCTTCCTCTCCTTCCCCTCTCCTCTCCTCTCCTTCCCCTCTCCTCTCCTCTTCCTCTCTCTCCCTCTCCTCTCTCCTTCCTTCTCCCCTCTCCCTCTTCCTCTCCTCTCTCTCTCCCTTCCTCTCCTCCCTCTCTCCTCTCCCTCTCCCTCCTCTCCTCTCCTCTCCCTCTCCCCCTCCCTCCTCTCCCTTTCCCCTCTCCTCTCCCTTTCCCCTCCTCTCCTCCTTCCCCTCTCCTCCCTCTTTCCCTCCTCTCCCTCTTCCCCCTCTCCTCTCCCTATCCCCCTCTCCTCTCCTCCTTCCCCCTCTCCCTCTCCTCTTCCCCATCTCCTCTCCTTATTCCTCCTCTCCTCCCTCCTCCCCTCTCTCCTCTCCCCTTCCCCTTCTTCCTTCTTCCTCCCTTCCCCCTCTCTCCTTTTCCCCTTCCCCCTCTCCTTCTCCCTCCTCCTTCCCCTCCCCCCCTCTCCTCTCCCCCTTTCCCCCTCCTTCCTCCCCTCCCTCCCCCTCTCCCCTCCCTCTTTTCCCCTCTCCTCTCCCTCTCCCCCCTCTCCCTTCCTCCCTTCCCCTTCCTCTCCTCTCCCCCTCTCCTCTCCCCCTTCCCTCTCCCTCCCCTTCCTCTCCCTCTTCCCCCTTCCCCCTCTCCTCTCCCTCATCCCCCTCTCCTCTCCCTCTCCCTCTCTCTCCTCTTCCCTTCCTCTCCCTCTCTCCCCTTCCCTCTCCCCTCTTCTCCTCTCCTCACCCCTCCCTCTCCCCTTCCCCCTCTCCCTCCCCCCCTCCCCTCTCCTTCCCCCTTCCCCTCTCCCCCTCTCCTTCTCCTTCCTCTCCTCCCCTCCCCTCCCCTCGCTCATTGTTGTGTGTTATTTGTTTGGAAAGTCGGTGTTTTGAAGACGATCGTCGGAAAGGAGGAGGAGCAAGGGTTATGTTAAACACTACTTGGCCTCTGAGGCGGGGGTTTCGGCTCCGGCTGCGAGTGTGGGGGGCTTTTCTCTCGCTTTCTGTGTCTGTTTGTCTGTGTGTTTGTCTTTGTGGTTTGTCTGTTTGTTTGTCTGTCTGTTTGTGTCTGTCTATTGTCTCTTTTTGTCTGTTTCTCATTGGCTCTTTCTCTCTGTCTATTGTCTCTTTTTGTCTGTTTCTCATTGGCTCTTTCTCTCTGTCTCTGTCTCTCTCTCTCTCTCTCTCTCTCTCTCTCTCTCTCCCCCTCTCTCTCTCTCTCTCTCTCTCTCTCTCTCTCTCTCTCTTTCTCTCTCTCTCTCTCTGTATGTGTGTGTGTGTGTGTGTGTGTCTGTCTGTTTCTCCTGTATGTGTGCGCCCGTGTGTATATGAATGTGACTTGTATATATTTACACGTATGTAGGTATAGCTAGATACACACGGACACATATGCACCCTGCCAACCCCCTTCTCTTGGCATGTTTAAACAGATAAATATATAGAGAAAAATCTTTACAAACTGCACCACATATACACCCAGTCTGTCCCGCACACCCAAAGACATCTCTCCCTCCCCACGCCCCTCCCTTACTACGAAGACCCCTCCCTCCCCTCCCCCCATCCCAAAGACCTCTCCCTCCTTCCTTCCACTCCCTCCCTTCCCCCACTCGAACTCCTTCCCCTCCCTCCCTTTCCTTCCCCCACTTCAAAGGGACATCCCCTCCCCCCATCCCATAGACCTCCCCCGCCCCCTTCCCCCCCAATTCCAAAACTCCTCCCTCTCCCTCCTCCTCCTCCCTCCTCCTCCCTCCTTCCCTCCTCCTCCTCCTCCTCCTCCTCCTCCTCCCCCTCCCCCCCCCCGCCCACGCTCCTAGTCCCGGTGCTAATGCCGTTGCAGATGGGCGTTCGAGCGGCGGAGTCTGCGCCCGTGTTTAATAGTTAGTGGTCTGATGGGCTTCCATTACGGGCGTCAGGCTCTTTTCCCTCTCCGAGCCCAACTTTCTTCCACTTTCTTCGCCAAACACTTGATTAAAGTTTTATATAATGACCCCAGCCTCTTCTTCCTCCTCCTCCTTCTTCTCTCCGCCGGATACTCCGCCTCCTCCGGCTACTCCTCCTCCTCCTCTTTTTCCTCTTCTATCTCGTCTTCCCCCCCTTCCTTCCATCGCTTTCTCTCTCTCTCTCTCTCTCTCTCTCTCTCTCTCTCTCTCTCTCTCTCCCCCTCCTCCTCTCTCTCCCTCCCTCTCCCTCCCTCCCTTCCTCTCTCTCTCACTCCCCCCTTCCCTTCCTCTCTCCCACTCTCCCTCTTCCCCCTCGTTTATCTCCCCCGTCCCGTTTTCTTCGCTTCTTCCTCTCCGACTTTAATTAACTAGTTGGTGTTGTGATTGCGGTGATTGTGAGCGAAATTGTTGTAGTTATTGTTTTCATTGTTTTTATTGTTGCTAATGTTTGTCTTTTTAATGTGTTTTCTGTTGCTGATGATTTTTTTTCTCTCTTCTCTGCAGGTTGGTCTTTCGTTGGAGAATCGCGTGAGTGTGACCTCTGGTGTGACAAGGGTGAGTTCGGTTCGATTTACGAGAAAGGAGATTGTATACGTACATATAAAGGAGATACATGCATGCACACAGACATCCATACATACATACACTATACATAATACGTGCATGCATACAAACATCCATGCGTACATACACTATACATAATACATATGGGCGTATAGATATACATACATACATAAAGGCATACATATGTATACAAATATACATACACGCATACATATATATACAAATATACATACACGTATACATATATATACAAATATACATACACGCATACATATATATACAAATATACATACACGTATACATATATATACAAATATACACGCATACACGCATACAGAGACATGCAGACAAACATACTTACAGACGTACGGATATATCTGCATGTGCGTCTATGATATGTATGTGTACTTCTTGGCTACGGCTGAGTGCACACGAACCAAGCGTCCCCAATAGGATGTATGGTAGCAACGTTTGCGTGCGAGAACGACCCTCATGGCGGATCTGTGCAAATTACTTCCCTTTTTTTTTTTCTTTCTTTTTTACATCCTATTCTCTTCTTCCCCTTCCTCCTCTCACCCCCTCTCTCCCTTGTCCATATCCCTCTACTTATTCTTTTTTCCTTTTCTCCCTCTTCCTTTTCTTTCTTCTTCTCCTTCCTCTTTTTTCTTCTTCTTCCCCTTCTCCCTCCTCCTCCTCCTTCACTTTCTTCTTCTTCCCCTTCTCCTTCCTCCTCCTCCTTCACCTTCCCTTACTTCCCCCTTCCCCTACTCTCCCTTTCCCTCCTGCTATACATCACCTCCTCTCCCCCCTCCCTACTCTCTCTTTCCTTCCCCTACTCTCCCTCTCCCTCCCCTACTATCCCTCACCCTCTCTCTCTCTTCCTCCCCTACTCTCCCTCTCACTCTCTCTTTTCCCCTACTCTCTCTTCCCCCCTTACTCTTCCTCTCCCTTTCCCTCTCCCTCCTCTGCTCTCTCTCTCCTCCTTAGCTATCCATCTTCCCCTCTCCCCCCTCCCCCCTCCCCTGCGCCCTCCCCTTGTCCATGAACCTCGAACCCTGACTCCATTAATATCGATGATTCGCATCATTTGTGTGGGATATCCTGGCAGCGGACACCCCCACCCCCCCCACCCCTTCTGCTCCCCCCCATATGACCCTCCTTCAGCCATGTTCTAGCCTCCTCCCTCTCCTTCTGTTTTCTTCTATTTATTCTGCTTCTTTTATTCTTCTTTTTATTGTTTTTCTTTTTTTTTTTTTCTTTTTATTCTTTATCATCTTCCTCCTCTTTTTTTCGTCCTTTTCCTTCCCTTTCCTTTTCATATCCTCCATCCTCCTCCTTCGTCTCCGGCGTCGCTGCTAGCTCCTCCTCCCTCCCTCCTCTCCCTTTGTACCAGTTCTACCCCCCACCTCCCTCCTGCCTTCTCCCCATCTCCTCCTCCTCCTCCTCCCCTCCTCCTCCTCCCTCCTCCTCCTGCCCTCTCCCCCCTCTCCTCCTCCTCCTCCTCCTTCCCTCCTCCTCCTCCTCCTCCTCCTCCCTCCTAACCTTGCCCGTGGAGTTCGGAGATTAATGTTCCTCGTCAGTCTCACCGTTTTCCGTCGCTTCTCTCTCTCTCTCTCTCTCTCTCTCTCTCTCTCTCTCTCTCTCTCTCTCTTCTCTCTCTCTCTCTCTCTCTCTCTCTCTCTCTCTCTCTCTCTCTCTCTCTCTCTCTCTCTCTCTCTCTCTCTCTCTCTCTCTCTCACTCACTCTCTCTGTCGCTCTCTCTCTCTCTTCTCTCTCTCTCTCTCTCTCTCTCTCTCTCTCTCTCTCTCTCTCTCTCTCTCTCTCTCACTCTCTCTCTCTCTCTCTCTCTCTCTCTCTCACTCACTCGCTCGGTCGCTCTCGCTCTCTCTTCAATGCTTGTCTCTCCTTCTTCCTTCCTTGATTCCGTTCTCATCCTCTTCTTGTCCTTATTTATTCCCTCTCCGCTTCCTCCCTCCGTTATTCACCCTTCCTCGGGTTTCCCTTTCTGTCCGACACTCCCTCTGCCATTTCCTCCCTTTGTCTCCCTCTCTCTGTCTGTCCCATCCTCCTTTCTTCCTTCCCTTTAGCTTTTTCTCCCTCTGTGTGTCTCTCCCATTCACTATCCCTCCCTCCCTTTTTGATTCCTTCTACTTTTCTTGATCTCCTTCCCTGTCCCCTTTCCTATTCCCTCTTCCAATCCTTCTTTTCCTTCTTCCTCCCTCACTCTATCCTTTTCTCTCCTTGTTCCTCCCCTTCTCTCTAGAATCCCTTCCTTCTATATTTCTCTCCCTTCTTCCCTCCCTCTCTCTATCCAACCCCTCCTCTTCTCCCTTCCGTCTTTCACTTTTTCCCTCCCCCTCTCTCTCTCTCTCTCTCTCTCTCTCTCTCTCTCTCTCTCTCTCTCTCTCTCTCTCTCTCTCTCTCTCTCTCTCTCTCTCTCTCTCTCTCTCTCTCTCTCTCTCCTCTTCTCCCTTCCCTCTATCTTTCTCTCCCTCCCTCTCTCTATCCAACCCCCCTCTTCTTCTCCCTTCCCTCTATCTATCCCTCCCTATCCCCGCCCGCACCCGTGCTTCGAAAAAAAAAAAAAAAATACAGCCGGAGAACGCCCGCCTCCGCCCCGATGGATAAACACGCCCAGTGGCCCGGCCGGAAGCTCCGACAGGTGCCACGCCGAGATCAGGTGTCACACTAATTAACGTGACACCGATATCGGTAGTGGGGGGTGGGACGGGCTGAGGGGGGGGGAGAGAGAGGAAGGGAGGGGGAGGAGAAAGAGAGAGGAAGGGAGATGGGGAGAGGAAGGGATGGGGAATAAAGATGGGGAGTGAGGGAAGGAAGTGATGGGGAAGGGGAGGTGGGGGGAAAGGAAGAGAGAGGAGAGGAAGTGATGGGGAAGGGAGATGGAGATAGGAAGTGATGGGGAAGGGAGATAGGGAGAGGAAGTAGTGGGAAGGGAGTGAGAGGAGAGGAAGTGATGGGAATGGAGAGGAGAAGGGAAGGGTGGAAATTGGGAATGAAGGTGTTTAGGGTTTAGGGAGAAGGAATAGGAAAAGGGGAAGGGAGAGAAAATCAAGGAAGACGGAACAATAGGAAATGAGAGAAATGAGAAGAGGAACGGGGCAAGAGGAAGAAAATGTGAGAATAGTAAGAGGAAAGAGATGAGGCGAGGGTTAGGAGGTCAGAATACAGGGGGAGGGGGGGGCAGGAAGCTGCAGGAAAGGTACGGGCTAATAGGTGATGAATGGAAGGCCTTGGTTCGAGTTCCGATCCCCACGCCCATCTCCTGAGGACGGAAGTGGGGAGAGGGAGGGAGAGAGAGGAGAATGGAGAGGGAGGGAAGGGAGAGGGAGAGAGGAAGAGAGGGAGAGAGAGAAGGGAAGGGAAGGAGGGGGAGGGGAAAAGGAAGGGAAGAGGGAGAGAAGGGAAGGGAGAGGGAGAAGGAAAGGAAGGGAGAGGAAGGAAGGGAGAGGGAGATAAGGGATATAGGAGAGAGAGAGAGAGAGAGAGAGAGAGAGAGAGAGAGAGAGAGAGGTAGAAAGAGGTAGAAAGAGGTAGAGAGAGAGAGAGAGAGAGGTAGAGAGACAGGTAGACAGGCAGAGAGAGAGAGAGAGACAGACAGACGAAGAGACAGACAAGCAGAAAGAAAGACAGAGAAGGTGGATGACATAGTACCCCAGACTGACCAGTTGTACAAACAGTGTGTACATCAGGCGCCGAAATGTATATGCGAAAGAGAGATGAAAAAAAAACGACGTTTGCAAACAGCGATAGAGAAAGACGATAGCGACCGAATGAATCACGCTTCATTGATTATGAATAATGAATAAAATTATCTTACAAATGCCCCATCGATTATTCACGATTGAGAACCGAATACACAAACCCTATGTAAGAGAAAGAGGGAAGGGGGAAGTAGACGTAAACAGAGTGAAGCGAGCGAGGGTGAGAGAAAGTTCACACCCGTAAACAAGAGAGTTGTAAACAAATATTAAGATGAAGGGAGATGATACAACCTCAGTGGGGTGGGGGTGGGGGGGGTGAGGTGAGGGATGAAGATGGTGAAGGTTGTGATGAGGGAGGATTGTTGTGGGATGTTGAGGGTGTATAGACGTTGCGATTAGAAAGAAAAGGGGGGAGGGAATGGGTTTGTTGAAAGGTATGATGAAGAGGTATAACTGAATGAGGTGAGGTGTGGAGTATATGTTTAAGTATATCGCTTTTTCCCTCTCTTATCATAATACCCTTTTTTTCTTGATTTTATTCTTCTTTTTTTAATGCCCCCTCCACGTAATACTATTTTCTCTTGTTTTTTTTATTAATTTTTAATGCCCCTTCGTATCATAATACCCTTATTTTACTTTTTTTCTATTTTTCTAATGTTCTCTCCGCTCTCAACACCTTGCAGCCTCCCTTCTTCCTTCAACTCCACATATCTTACCTGTCCCCCTTCCCCCTCACTCTCGTCCTACTCTCCCTCTCCCCCCTTCACCCCCTCCTCCCCCTCCTCCTCGGACTATCCTCCCTCCCTCCTCCCCCCTCACCCCGCCCCCCCTCCTCCCCCATTCACCCTTCCCCTCCCCTACCCTCACCCTCCTCTCTCCCTCCCTCCCTTCCTTCACCCCTCCTCCATGCTCCCTCCCTCACCTCCCCGGACTCCTCTCCCTCCCCCTTTCCCTCCTTCACTCCTCCCCTCCCCCCCTCACCCTGTCGGACTACTCTCCCTCCCTCCCTCTCCCTCACCCCCCTCCTCCTCCTTCACCCCCTCCCCTCCCTCCCCTACCTCCTTCTCCTCCGGACTCCTCTCCCTCCCTCCCTTCCTTCACCCCCTCTCCCCTCCTTCACCACCCTTCCCCCACAATGATGGCTCGTTACTGCTCGTTTTCCACACTGACGTCCGTGTTTGTGGTAGTAGTGGAAGCTAAGTGTATGGTCCTGCTGTAGCCAGCCGACCCTGCTCCGCCCGCCCCGTCCCGCCCCGTCCGCCCCCCCCCCCTCCCCCCTCCCCCTGCCTCTTCATCCTCCTCCTACTCCTGCTTCTCTTCCTTCGTCTATTTTTCTTCTTTTTTTTCTTCTGTTTCTTTGATTTGTTCTCAATCTGTTTCTTCTTTCTTTCTTTTTACTCCTCTCAATGCTCCACCCTCCTTCTTCATCTTCATCTTTCTTCACTGCTTCGTCTTTTTCCTTCTTTTGTTCCTCCTCCTCCATCTTGCCCCGCTCTCACCTCATCTATATCATCCTCCCTCTCTCTTTCCTCGTCTCCCCTCTTCCTCCCTCCCCCCTCCTCTTCTTTCCTCCTCCTCCTCCTCCTTATTCCCCCTACCCCTCCCATTCCACCACCTCCTCCCTTCCCTCCTCCTCCTCCTCCCCCCTACCCTCCCATTCCACACCAATCTCCTCTTCCCTCCTCCTCGTCCTCCTCCCCTCCCTTCCCTCCTCCTCCCTCCTCCTCCTCCTTCTCCTCCTTTTCCTCCTCCTTCTCCCCCATCCCTTCCCCCCCACCCCCCCCACCCCCACCCGGCGGGTCCACACACACACACACTCACTTAATTGTATTAAAGCTTATCTTTTGTGCCTAACTTGCAGAGTTTATTTGCTTCCCGTGCTAGTATTTTTTTCCCGCGAAACGAAGTCAAATGGAAAGTTGTGATACTATTTTTTTTCTCTTTTTTTTTACTGTACTTTTATTCCTGATATTGATGTTGTTGCAGGTTTTTGTTGTTGTTGTTATTATTATTATTATTATTATTATTATTATTATTACTGTTGTTTTTATTGTTTTATCTGATTAGATATTGTTTATTGATATCATCGTTGATATTAGTCTTGTTCTAGAATGATTTATTAAAATTATTATTGTTATTTTTTTTTGGGGGGGGCTACTATCAACATCGTCATCGCTATCATTTTATCATTGATAATGTCTTCATCATGGCCGCTGTTGTTATTGTCATCATTATCATCGTTGTTATTATCTTTTACTTGAGGTCTCCGCCGGCTTTTCCATGATTGCTTCGGTCGACCTAATCTTTTGTCGGATCTCTTTAATTACTAAAGAAATTGGAACAGGGTCGAGGGTACGAAGAGGGTGGGGGGGAGGGGGGAGGGGAGAGGGAATACTGGGGGAGGTGGAAGGGGACGGGACGGGAATTTAGGTGGAGGGGAATGAAGGTGGAGAAGGAGAAAGGGGGGAGGGAGTGGGGGGGGAGGGTAGGGAAGAAGGATAGGGTGAAGGTGAAGGGGAGGGGAAGGAAGGGGAGAGGGGAAGAGGGAGACGAGGAAATAGGGAAGGGAGCGTAAGAGGAGTGAAGTAAATGGGAGAGGAAGGAAGGGGAGGGGAATGAAGGCGAAAGGAGGGAAGGGGAAGAGAGAGAGGAGGGGAATGAAGACGAAAGGGAATATGGAGACAAGGGAGTGGAGGAGACGAATAAGGGAAGCGAAGGAAAGGAAAAGAAAGGAAAGAAAGGGGAGAGGGGATAGGGCTCTTTGACGCAGACCCAGAGGAAGACACAACATAACCTGGAAACGGAAAGGAAGAGGGAAAAATAGGTATGAGTTTGCAGGTTGACAGATTGGGGAATAGAAGAGACAGATAGATAGATAGATAGATGGATAGATAGATGGATAGACAGATAGACATAGAGAGAGAAAGGGGGAGGGACAGATCGACATAGAGAGAGAAAGGGGGAGGGATGGAGGAGAGAGAGAAAAAAGAGACACGCAAACAGATGGAGGAAAGAGAGAGAAATAGGAGTCACACGAAGGAAGGAAGGAAGGAGATTTCGTTCCTCAAAGGAAAGGCGTGAAAGAATGACAGAGACAAGCAGTAAGGACGAGAAGTGGAAGGAGAATTGGATTATTCGCGACGGAAGATGAAAGAGAGATGGAAGGAAAGAGCGAATGGAGGGAAGGAGAAAGGTACGGAAGGGATGGAGGGAGGGAAAGAAGGAAGGGGAAGGAGCGAATGGAGGGAAGGGACGGAAGGGAGGGATAGAGGGTAGGAAGGAAGAAGGGAGGGGAAGGAGTGAATGGAGAGGGAAGGGGGGAAGGGGCGAAGGGAAAAAGGGAGGGAGCTAAGGGAAGGAGGGAGGGAGGCAGGAAGGTGCGAAGAGAGGGAGGGAAGGAAGGAAGAAGGTACGAAAGGAGGGAGGGAAAGAAAGCAAGAGAGATAGCTCGTAAGAGTCAGGTTACACCAATAACACAGGGTCGGAGACAGCTCAGGTGAAAAGCTCTCATCTCCCTCGAGGTTTCCCCTTCCTCTGCCTCTTCCCCTTCCTTCCCCTCTCTCTCTTCCCTCTCCTCCCTCCCTCTTCTTCTTCCCCTTCCCCTTCCTTCCCCTCTCTCTCTTCCCTCTCCTTCCTCTGCCTCTTCTTCCTTCCCTTTCTCTTCCCTCTCCTCCCTCCCCCTTCCTCTTCCCCTTCCCCTTCCTTCCCCTTTCTCTCTTCCCTCTCCTCCCTCCCCCTTACCTCCCTCTTCATCCCCCAGTCCCTCTCTTTTTTTCCTCCCCTCCCTCTCTCCTCTTATTTATCCCTCCTCTTTCCTTTTTCATCCCCCTCCCTATCGCTCCTCCTCCTTCTCCTTCTTTTCCTCCACTTCCTCCTTTCTCTCCCTCCCCTCCTCTTCCCTCTCCGTGATGCTCATTTGCTTGGCGGCAACACGTCCCTCGGGAGGAGGTGAGGGAGGGCGAGGGAAAAGAGCGAAAGAGGGGTCAGAATAAAGGTGAGGAATGGGAATAAGGAGAATAAGAAGGAAAATATGAAAAGATGGGGAGTGGCGGAGGATGGGGGGGGGGGGAGATGACGCCTATCTCCGCCTCTCTTGCATGATAAGTTAAGTGAATTATGTGGCAAAAATGTCGATAGAGAGAAAATAACGTATATATGAAAGGAAGAGAGTGAGTGAGTGAATGGAGAGAGAGAGAGAAGAGAGAGGGAGAGAGAGAGAGAGAGAGAGAGAGAGAGAGAGAGAGAGAGAGAGAGAGAGAGAGAGAGAGAGAGAGGGGGAGAGGGAGAGAGAGAGAGAGAGAGAGAGAGAGAGAGAGAGAGAGAGAGAGAGAGAGAGAGAGAGAGAGAGAGAGAGAGAGAGAGAGAGAGAGAGAGAGAGAGAGAGAGGAAGAGAAAAAAAGAAAGATAAATAGAGAAAGAAAGAAAGAGAAAGAGAGAGAAAAAAACAGAAGAAAGAAAGAATTAAAAGAAAAAGAAGCAGAAAGGAGGAAGGACCAGAAAAGGGTGAAAGAAGCTGAAAGAACTAGACATTTTTACATCTCCATAGACTGACCTCAAGATGGCCACCGCGAAGGAGAATGAGAGACGGAAGCAAAAAAAAAAAAAAAGAAAAAAGAAAAAAACAGGAAGGGAACGGAAGAAAAAGAATAAAAAAGGGGATAACGATAAAAGGGGCGGGGAAACAAGACAAAACAAGAACGCAGATGGAAATAGAAAATAATTGAAAAGGAATGAACGGAAAATAGAAAAACAACGATATGCAACGAAGAAGGGACGATAATATAACAGAGAAGCAATGAAAGAAAAAAGTGAAATGTATATAATCAAAAAATAATATACATATATATAGAGAGAGATAGAAATAGCCATTTTTTTAACAAGAACGAGAAGAGGTGAAGTGTGAAAATTATTACTGGCTTGTGGTGCGCTGAAGTTGGGTGGGGAGAGAGGAAGAAAGGAGAGAAAGGGGGGAAAGAAGAAAAAATGGATATTAGATAGGGAAGAAAAGTTAAAAAGACGCTAAAGAATGAGAGAGAGAGAGAGAGGTCGATACAAAAATTGATAGATAGAGAGAAAGAGAGCGAAATAAAGACGTTTAGAGAGAGCGAAAGCAGGAAGGAGAGCGAAATAGAGACGCTTAGAGAGAGAGAAATAGATAGAGAGAGAGCGAAATAGAGACGGTTAGAGAGAGAAAAATAGATAGAGAGACAAAGAGCGAAAGCAAGGAGAACGAAATCGAGACTTAGAGAAAGAAATAGAGAGAGAGAAAGAGAGCGAAAGCAAGACGGAGAGCGAAATCGAGACGCTTAGAGAGAGAGAAACAAAACTGCATTCGTACGTGCTTGCGTGCTTGCCTTATGGGAGTCCAAGATAACACAGGAGGCCGCCGAGGTACTGTGGCGAGAGACTAAGCCTTCATTCGCGAAGGATCTGACCTTTGAGTGATATTAAGGCCTTTTGTAACACGCGCGTGGGAGGTCTGCGCACTCCGCTCTCTCTCTCTCTCTCGCTCTTTCTGTCTCTCTTTCTCTTTCTGTCTTTCTGTCTGTCTGTCTTTCTCTTTCTCTTTCTGTCTCTGTCTTTCTCTTTCTCTTTATCTTTATCTTTATCTTTATCTTTCTCTCGCTCTCGCTCTCGCTCTCTCTCTCTCTCTCTCTCTCTCTCTCCCTCTCTCTCTCTCTCTCTCTCTCTCTCTCTCTCTGTCTCGCTCTCGCTCTCGCTCTCGCTGTCGCGCTCCCTCTCTTTCTCTCTCTCTCTCTCTCTCTCTCTCTCTCTCTCTCTCTCTCTCTCTCTCTCTCTCTTTGTCTCTTTCTCTCTCTCTCTCTCCTCTCTCTCTCCCTCTCTCTCTCTCTCTCTCTCTCTCTCTCTCTCTCTCTCTCTCTCTCTCTCTCTCTCTCTCTCTCTCTCTCTCTCTCTCTCTCTCTCTCTCTCTCTCTCACACACACACACACACACACACACACACACACACACACACACACACACACACACACACACACACACACACACACACACACACACACACACACACATTTTTTACGTTCCTCTATTTTAACGTATGCAATTGGTTACCGTCTGTTTGTGTTACTCGATTGCATATGTGTAAGTATGTATGTAAATGAATGCATGTATGTATTAGTTATATGCATATTAACATATGAAAATCAGATGCATTAACATCCGGGCACTCACTCTGTCGCGTTTCACACTAACACGCACACGAACGCACACGAACGCACACGCTCATTTACAATCTCGATCACATTTACAATCTTGATCTCAATCTCGATCACAGTCACAGGTTCTCACAGTCACAAACCCGGTCATAGTCACAATCCCAATGACAATCACAGTTAGTATCGCACAATCACAGTCTCGATCACAATCACAGGTTCTCAGTCACAATCCCGGTCATAGACACAAGCCCAATTAGTCTCTCACAATCACAATCCAGGCCACAATCGCACCAGTTCAAGCCAGACAACCAATATGTAGCGAGAAAGTATGGCCAGTTGACCAGAAACTTTGACTTGTTTTTCTCGAGGGCTGTGAAGGAGGGGAAGGGGGATGAGGAGGAGGGGGAAGTAGAAGGAAGAGGAGGAGGAGGAGGAAGGAGAATGAGAAGGAGAAGGAGAAGGAGAAGGAGGAGGAAGAGAAGGAGAAGAAGGAGGAGGAGGAGAAGGAGAAGGAGAAGGAGAAGGAGGAGGAGAAGAAGAAGAAGAAGAAGAAGAAGAAGAAGAAGAAGAAAAAGAAGAAGAAGAAGAAGAAGAAGAGGAAGAAGAAGAAGGAGGAGAGAGAGGAGGAGGAGGAAGAAGAAGAAGAAGAAGGTGACGGAGGGGGAAATTGGAGGCCTGTGAGTTGGTGGTGGGGGATGGAGGGTGGTGGGGGAAAATCCGCTGTTGAGGGTGTGGAGGCTGGTTGTTGTAGGAAGGGGGGGGGGGGGTATGAAGCCTTCTGTGGGAGAGAGGAAAGGAAGAGGTAAGAGGCTTATTATGAGAGGATAGGAGGTAGTAGACGGGAGGAGAAATAGGAGGTCTATTTTAGATGGAGGGAAGGGGGGGAGCTAGGAGATCTGCTGTAGAAGTGGGGGGGAGGGGGGGAGGAGGAGGTAGATCTACCTTAAAAGGGGGGGAGGAGGTAGAAGATCTGCTGTAGAAGGGAGGGGGTAGGAGATTTACTGTAAAAAGGGGGGGAGGGAGGAGGTAGGAGATCTTCTGTAAAAAGGGAGGGGGGGGGGATAGGAGGTAGGGAGGAGAGGCCTACTGCGGGAGGCGGGGAGCAAGGCTGTGCGACAAGGGCAGAGGCAGAGAGGCGTCTGTGGGCGGAGGAGGCTGATGGAGGCCAGACGCTGCCTTTGTTTACAAGGACGGACTGCATGTGTTTGCGAGGTTGGGGTTGGGTTAGTGGGGAGGCAGAGGAGGGAGGGGTAGGGAGGAAGGTGGAGAAGGAGGAGGGAGGGGTGGGAAGGGGTAGAGGTGGGAAGGGTAAGGAGAGAGAGGGGGGGGTGGAAGGGGAATTAAAGAGAGGGGAGGAGGAGGAAGGGGAGGTGTTGGGGGGTAAAGCGGAAAGTTAGGGGGGGAGGGGAGGGGAAGGAGGAAGAGGGAAGGGAGGTTTCGAGGGAGGCGGGTTTATGGAGGCCGGCAAATAGCCCATACGATCTGCAAATGGATTTCTCGACATTTAAGTCGGCCTTTATGGGTAAATCAAGCTTCTGTGCGTGTACGTGCGTCCATGTACGTGTCTGTGTACGTCCCGTGTCTGTCTGCACATCCAAAAGATTTAGCTTGGCCTCCATACTTCTTCCTTCATTCATGTTCTAGGCATAGAATCCATAGGCCGAAACACAAATACAAAATTCATATAGGCGAATGCGGATATTTCGTCCCGCTGATGGCTCGCGAAGTGCTGCCAGCAATATATGCAGTCAGTCTTTGTTATTCATAGCCTCAGTACTGCGGGCCAGGCGCAGGTTGGGGGTGGGTGGGTGGGTGGGGTGGGGGGAAGGAGAACGGGTTGGGTGGGAGAGAGGGGGTGGGGGAAGGGTGGGGGAGAACGGGTTGGGGGGGAGGGGGTAGGGTGGGGGGGAGGAGCTGGTTGGGGGAAGGGGTAGGGTGGGGAGAAGTTGGGGGAAGGAGGGGGGAGGAAGGAGACATGGGGGATTGGGCCTTGGATTGGGAGGGGGAGAAGGGGAGACAGGGATGGGGGCTTGGTGGGGGTGGGTGGGGAAGGGAGCAGGAACCAGGTGGGTTGTAGTAGTCTAGGTCTTGGGGGGAAGGGGTTGCGGGGGAGAGGGGGTGGGGGCTTTACTCGAATTGGTACTTGGGCTTTCAGAGAGGAATTGGTTTTGTGGGATACGGTTAGAAGGGTGGGGGATGGGGGGAGGAGAGGGATAGGCACAAAGACAGAGCCAGTTAGAGGAACGGACGGAGAGACAGACAGGCTTGCAGGCAGGCAGGTCGGGAGGGAAATGGATAGATGACTGACAGATGGGAAAGCAGGGAGACAAACTGACAGATAGACAGACAAGCAAACTGATAAAGATACGCGCGCACACACACACACACAGCAGAACAAGT
>NC_091566.1:37602914-37605414 GCF_042767895.1 Penaeus vannamei | reverse complement strand
GACGTACGTAGATAGACCAGACAGACAGACAGACGCAGATAGACAGACAGATAGACAGACGCAGAGAGACACAGACAGACGCAGATAGACAGAGACAGACACAGACAGACAAACACAGATAGACAGACAGACAGACGCATAGACAGACAGACAGACGCAGACAGACAGACACACAGACGCAGACAGACGGAGAAAAAGGGGCCAAGACAAAAGCGCAAGTACACTGGACATCAAGAGGGATTCAGCGAGACTGGCGACTCAAGACACCACGACATCTTAAGACCTCGGGGGCCGTGACGTGTGGCGGCGGACAGGTCAGGGATGGGTTCGGATACCGGGAGAATTATCCGACATCAATAGACGTCTTAGTGTTAATAAAGGGGGGAGTTTGGAGGAAGAAGGAAGGAAAGGGAGTTTGGAGGAAGGAGGGGAGAAAGGGAGGTGAAGGAAGGGGGGGGGAAGGAAAGGGAGGTGAAGGAAGAGGAGGAGGGAGAGGAAGAAGAAGGAGGAGGAAGGAGGAGGAAGGGGAGGGAGAAGGGGAGGGAAGAAGCGGGAAGGGAAGGAAGAGGAAGAGAGTTTAGAAGAAGAAGGAAGGGTAGGAGGGAGAAAGAAGAGAGCAAGGGTAAGAAAGGGGAGGAAGAGGAAGAGGAAGAAGGGAAGCCGTTAGGGAGAGAATGGAAGAAAGGATAGAGGATAAGAGAACGGAAAAGGTGAAGGGGAAAGGAAGGGAATATCGGAGGGAGAGATGGAACGTAAAACAGGAGAAAGAGAGCATGAAAAAGGAATAAACAAGGAATGAAGAGAACGAAGAAAGAAAGAAAAGAGGAAGCAAGGAACGACGAGAACGAAGAAAGAAAGAAAGAAAAGAGCAGGAAAACGAACACTTGAAGGTCGCCCTTATGTACACAAGAGCGTCTCGAGCGATGAAGTAACACGAAGAAGAAACTCATATTAAACTCTTATTAAACATTAAAGCCTTAAGTGGGTCACTCCGAAGTGCACACACGATACGGACGAGCGAACGAACGGACGAAGGAACGAGCGAACGAATTGAACGAGCGAATGAACGGACGAGGAATGAACAAGTAGACGAGTGATCGAGGGAACGAGCGAACAGGCGGACGAACGGACAAAGCGAATGAGCGAACGAACGGACGAAGGAACGAGCGAACAGGCGAACGAATTGAACGAGCGAACGGGCAAATGAACGAACTAATGAACGAGCGAACAGGCAAACAAACGGACGAAGCGGACGAGTGAACAAGCGAATGGACGAGAGAACGACGAACGAACGAACGAACGGACACAATGAACGAGCATGCGGCGCGAGCACGAGCGAGGCGCAAGGACGCGAGCCCCGGAGTTGCCTTGGAGCCGAAGCCGGGTAATGAAGCGGTGTGAGTCTCGCTCGGCGAAGCGGGGCTAATCGCGGCGCCCCGGTGGAGGAAGCGGAGGAGGGAAAGAGAGGGAGGTGAAGATAAAAGGGAAAGGCAAAGGGAAAGAGGAAGTGGAGGTAAAGAGGAGATAGGAGGAAGTGGAGGTAAAGAGGAGATAGGAGGAAGTGGATTAATAAAGATCGAGGAGGAGGTGAAGGAAAAGGAGGAAGTGGAAGAGGGAGAGGCGAGGAAAAGGAGGAAGTGGAAGCGGGAGAGGCGAGGAGGCGAAAGAGGTCAGTGGAAGGGCTAAATGGAAGGCGAAGGAGGACAAAGGGAAAGAGGAAGGCTTAGCTGGCGCGACGGAGGCAGCGAGCAGGGCGGCCCCGCACAGGCAGTCCCAACAAGCTAAGCAAAACAAGCTAATGAGCTTAGGCAAAAAAAAAGAAAAAGAAAAAAAAGAAAAAAAGTTCCCAAAGGCCTTCGGGCAAAAACATTGAGTGGCGAGGGGGGCGCGGGGCCAGCCGCGAGAGAAATGCAGGTCTTGCCGGTGGGGGGGGGGGGCGGGCGGCCGAGGGCGTGAGTCACTCCCGCCTGAATAAACATTATTCCCAAGAGTTACTAAATCACGAATCGGCTGGGGGAGGGGAGGGGGAGGGGAGGGGAGGGAAGTCGGCCGGTGACAGCCACGAGAGCAGAGGTTGGGGTAGGGGAAGGGGTGGGAGGAGTGACGGGAGATCAGCCATTGACAGCCATGAGGAGTGAGGGGGCGGGAGGGAGGGGAGGGGCAGGGTGACGAGCGAGGAGGCGGGAGGGAGGGAGGGAGGGGAGGGTGACGAGCGAGGGAGGGAGGGAGGGGAGGGTGACGAGGGAGGAGGAGGACGGGCGAGGGAGGGAGCGAGCGAGGGAGGGAAGGAGGGAGGGAGGGAGGGCACGGAGGCGGAGAAAGGAAGCTTGTCTTTCATGTTACGTAACCCGAAGCTCTTGAGATATTACGGAGATGAGCGTGTCGTGTGAGGTCTCTTTGAGCCCGTAAATTGCGGGATGCTGGGAGGTGTGTGTTGCAAGTGGTTTGTTGTGTTATTGTTTTGTGTTTGCTTTGCTTTTATCGGTTTGGTTTAGGGGGA
>NC_091566.1:37585414-37587914 GCF_042767895.1 Penaeus vannamei | reverse complement strand
AGTAGTTGTAGGGGACAGGATAGATAGTAGGTGGATAGAGAGGAGGTGTAGAGGAAACTTATTTAAGAGAAAGTAAAAGGAAGAGAACTTGCCGGAAGACGAAATAAAGAAGGAAAGGAGAAAATTATGAAAGAGGGAGATGAAAAGGAAGGAGAAGGGAGGGCTGAGGAGGTCAGTGGGGGGTAAGGGGGGGTAGGGGGAGGGGGTGAAGTGACGGGATGTCTTTATTTTTTTCCGCTCCTTTTTGTCTTTGTCTTTGGGTTGTCTTGTGTTTGTTTCCCGGTGGCGTCTTTATTTGTTTGTCCTTGCGCCGTCACTTCCTTGTCTTTGCTTTCTCTTTTTCGTTTCTTTTTGTGGTTTTTACTTTTCTTTTTGTCGTTTTTCTTTATTTTCTTTCGTTTTTTTGTCGTTTTTTCTTTTCAGTTTTTCGTTTTTTTCTTTTTTTCTTTCATTTTTTTTCTTTTTTTGTTGTTGTCCTCTCTCTTTGCATAGAATACGTTAAGGGGAAACGAAGGACAAATTTACATTGAAAAATAAAAGGAAACACGAGAGAGAGAGATAAAGAAGAATTAAATAAAAAACGAAAATATATATAAAAAAGTAGAAAAAAATATACAAAAAGGAGAGAGAACAAAAATAAAAATAAAAAGAAACACGAGGTGCGTATGGAGAAAAAAGAATTAAATAAAAACGAGAATGTAAAAAAATAATAAAAGAAAGAGAACAAAAATTAAAGAAAAAAAACACGAGGTACGTATAGAGGATATGTAGGATGAAGCCAAGGATTAACCGAAGGATGTCCTGACCACGTGTAGGGACTAGGGTCGGTGACAGCTTTAGAGGGGGAGGGGGAGGGGGGGAAAGGTTGGGGGAGAGGGAGGGAGGGAGGGAGGAGAGAGCCGAGAGAGAAAGGAAGGTAGTCATGTGTGTGTGCGTGTGTGTGTGTGTGTGTGTGTGTGTGTGTATGTATGTATGTGTGTTAGTGTGTGTGTGTGTGTGTGTGTGTGTGTGTGTGTGTGTGTGTGTGTGTGTGTGTGTGTGTGTGTGTGTGTGCGCGCGCGCGTTTTTATGCGTACGTGTTTATGTGTATGTATATGTATATGCCTCTGTATACATTTATTTATGCACACACACACAGAGGAAGAGAGGTAGTAGAAGAAGAAAAGGAAGTAAAAGAAAATGGAAAGTAGAAAAAGAAGAAGTAGTAGTTGGGGAAAAGAAGATGAAGAAGAAGAAAAAATAGAAGGAGAAGGAAAAAAAAGGAGAAAAAGAAGCAGAAGTAGTGAGAGGGAAGGGCGATTCAGGTGAGGATAAGTATGCATAATGTTTACCCTGGGTACGTGGGTACAAGGCACCAGGCGGGGTATGGCGTGCAGTTGGTTATAGTCGCAACACCGTTTTAATGGGTGATGTTGAGAACAAAGGAAGGGAAGGCGAGCTCAAGTACGTGGTAAGGTGTGAGCAGTAAAAGGGGGACAGGAAGGTGCGAATGGGGAGGGAGAGGGGGGGAGAGGAGGGGGAGAGGAGAGAGGGAGTGGGAGTGGGAGTGGGAGGAGAGGAGAGGAAGAGGGAGTGGGAGGAAGGTAAGGGGAGGGAGGGAGAAAAAGAGAGAGAGAAGGAGAGGGAAAGTAAAAGGGAGAGAGAGAAGGAGAGAGAGGGAAAGAGAGGAAGAGAGAGAGAGAGAGAGAGGAAGAGAAAGAGAAAGAAAAAGAGAACAAGAATAAAGAAATAATCAGCGAAAGAGAAAGAGAAAAACAAGCAAGAACGAAAAAAGAAAAAGATCCCAAAGAAGTCCAAGAACCAAGACCCGAGAGCGAGAGAAAGAACCACGAAATAGGAAGAATCAGAAAGAACAAGAAGCAGAGAAGAGAACAGGAAAAGGAAGCAGCGAAGTAAGGGAGACAGAAGGAGGAGAGGGAATGTAAAGAATAAATCCTGCACACTGCAGTTAGGAGGAAGGCTCGGACGCGAAAGTACGAACAGAGAATTGGAAACAATAAAGTGTGAACGCGAAGTAGGATGAAGGAAGGGAATGGAGGGAAAAGTGATAAAAGGACCATTGCGGAAGGGACAAGAGAGGTCGGATGTGAAGGAGGAGAGAAGGCGAATGAGGAGGAGGAGGAGGAAGAAGGAAGAGGGGAGGAGGAGGAGAAGAAGAAGAAGAAGAAGAAGAAGAAGAAGAAGAAGAAGAAGAAGAAGAAGAAGAAGAAGAAGAAGAAGAAGAAGGAGAAGAGGGGAGGAGGAGAAAGAGGAAGGATAAGTACACGAAGAAGAAGAAGAGGAAGAAAAGGGGGGAGGAGGAGAAAGAGGAAGGAGAAGGACATGAAGAAGAAAAAAAAAAGAAAGAAAAGAGAAAAAAAAAATGAAACACGCAAACTTAAAAAAAAGACAGCGAGGTCCTGAAAAAAGAGAGACAAGACGAGACAGACAAAGTGACACACAGACAGACAGACAAAGTGACACAGAGACAGACAGACCGTCAGACAAGCGCAGCGGAGAC
>NC_091566.1:37572914-37580414 GCF_042767895.1 Penaeus vannamei | reverse complement strand
TCCCTCTCTCTCTCTCTCTCTCTCACTTCGTTATTTAAGGAGGCGATTTTTTTTCTTTTTTTTTTAGATTTTCAAATATTTTCTTGTAATGTAATTTTTTTCAGGGGGGAAGGGAGGGGGGAGAGGGGCAGGTTGTTTGTTTCTTCTGGATTTGATTTTTATTAAGACTGATTAGAATTGATTTGGTTCGTATTTCATTTCGCGGTTCAATGACAAGCAGAAATACCGTATATTACGCTCCAGAGACGCGTTAAATTACTATTGGTGTGACGTAACTCTCAACCCCCTCCCCCCCTCTCTCTACCCTCCCCATACCCCCATACCCTCCCCTAATACCCTCTCCATCTCTTCTCTTTTTTCCTCCTTCCTCTTCGTTCTCTACTCTTTCTTCTTCTTATTATTATTATTTTTCTTACTCCTCCTCCTCCTCTTCTTCCTCCCTCCCTTTCTTCTTTCTCCTCCAGATAAATGGGAAGAGGAAAAGAAATAAAAGGTGAGAGATAGAGAGAAAGAAAGAAAGAAAATAAATAAATAAAGAAAGAAAAAAGTTTGGAACGAAACACCCAAAGAAAAAGAGAGAGAATGAGAAAGAAAGAGAAAGAAAGAAAGAGAGAGAGAAAGAGAAAGGGGAAGAAACACCCAGGACCAAAGGTTTCCAAAGGGCTTCCCAAGATTTATTTATTTTCTCATATGCAAATGCAACGTCAGATTCCCCAGGACGTGACGGAAGTAATTACACAGTGCCGGGCGGGGATGTTGCGGAGGGGAGGGGAGGGGGGGAGAGGGAGATGGGGAATTGGGGAGAGTGAGAGGGGAATTTAGAGAGGGAGAGGAAAGGAGAGACAGGGAATTGGGAGAGGGAGTTGGTGGGTGAATTTGGGGGGGAGAGTGAGGGGAATTTAGAGAGGGAGAGGAAAGGAGAGTATTATAGGAATTGGGAGAGAGGGAGTTGGGGGGAATTGGGGAGAGGAATTTAGAGGAGGGAGAGGAAAGGAGAGACAGGGAATTGGGAGGAGGAGGTGGAGGGGGAATTGAGAGAGTGAGAGGGGAATTCTAGAGAGGGAGAGTGAAAGGAGAGACAGGGAAATTGGGAGAGGGAGTTGGGGAAATTGGGGGATATGGGAGAGGGGAATTAGAGAGGGAGAGGAAAGGAGAGACAGAGAATTGGAGAGGAGAGGAAAGAGAGACAGAGAATTAGATGAGGGAGAGGAAAAGAGAGACAGGGAATTGGGAGAGGGAGAAGGAGGGGGAATTGGTAGATGAGGATGAAGAGGGAGGGAGATGGAGAGAGAGAAGAAGAGGGAGAGTGAGTGGGAGAGGGGAGGGACATGGAGAAAGAGGGAGAGGGGGCGGGATATAGAGAAGGAGAAGGAGAGGGAGATGGGATTAGGAAAGGGCGTAGGAGAAGACGAGCGGGGATGGAAAGGAAGAAAGGAGACGGAGGGGGAATATGGAGAAGAGAAGAGAGTTGGGGTAAAAGAGAGGATTAGAAAAAGAAGAAAAATGAAGAAAGAGAAGGGAAAGAAGAAGAAGTAAAAGATATATAAAAAGCTTAAAAGGAAACGTCCTGTCTGAACCACAATCGAATTAATAAACACACAAATGCCAAAATAAATAAGATAGACTGACAAAGAAGACAAACACGACCAAACAAGAAATACCACCCCCTCCTCCTTCCCCCCCGCACCCCCTCCCCCCTCTGCCTAAACCCCGTTCCCCCTCACCCCATTTGCCTTACCCCCTTTGCCTCACACTCCCGTTCCCCCTCATACTCACCTCCAGTCCCCCACACCCTCACCTCTCCCTCCCTCCCTCCGTTTCCTCCCCCTCATCCCCTTTGCCTCACCCCCCTCCGTTCCCCCTCATCCCCATTGCCTTACCCCCTCCGTTCCCTCCCCTCATCCCCTTTGCCTCACCCCTCCGTTCCCCCTACCCCTCCCCCTCATCCCCTTGGGTTCAGCCTGCCCCCAATGTCTCTCACCCTCACTCACCCCCGTCCCCCCCTCCACTCACACCCCCGTCCCTCCCTCCCCTCTCACCCCCTGCGATGCCCGGAATAGCACGCGGATTCGGGTTGAGCAAAACTCTCGCTACGGCCGCCTTTGCTCTTTGCGGGGGAGGGAGGGGGGAGGGGGGGGAGAGGGTGCGATTTAATGGGTAAGGGTTTTGGTGGTCTGATTTTTTTCGCTTTTTTATTTTTTATTTTCTTTTATTTTTTTCTTTTGTTTTTTTTTTTTCTTTCTTTTGAGGGAGTGGGGGTGACTGTGTGTGTGTATGTGTGTGTGTGTGCGTTCGTGCGTGCATGTTTGATTTGATTGCAAAAAAGGTGTTTATAAGTATATGTATGTATAGGTAATGAAAGTATTATTTTTTTGTGAGTGTGTCAGCGCATGTACGTTTTTCCTGCATGATATTTTGAGGCAGCTCGGCTTTTCCGGTTTTCAGCTATCTAGTGATGTTTATAGACCGGATAAAGGCGTAATTTCACCCTTATTGCAAATTTTCCTTTCGGTTCACGTACAACTGGCACAAAAGGCATTTCCGAAAGCTTGTCTTAAAACCACAAAAAAATGAAAACAAAATTATTACGAATCAAAGAAAAACGGTCTTTAAAAATAACATTAAAAATAAAATAACTTTGAAAATAACTTTGAAAATATAAAGCAGTAAATAAAGTCAGTATGTCTCTGCTCCTCTTTCTTTTTTTTTTTTTTTACTTTCTTCCTTTCTTTTTACGTCTGTATATAGATTGATGGAGAGCTAAAGTCAGTATTTCTCTGCTCATCTTTCTTATTTTTTTTACCTTCTTCCTTTCTTTTTACCTCTGTATATAGATTGATGGAGAGCTACAGATGCAACTGAGGATGAAGTGATGAGCCTGCATGTGCATGTTGAAAAATGTGCGTCGCTTTGATGCATGGTGTCACAATTTTTTTTTTTTTTTAATAGAGATTTTTCGTTCCTTTTTCTCTATTTCTTTCTTTCTTGCTCTCTTGCTCTCTTGCTCTCTTGCTCTCTCGCTCTCTCGCTCGCTCTCTATCTCTCTCTGTCTCTCTCTCTCTCTCTCTCTCTCTCTCTCTCTCTCTCTCTCTCTCTCTCTCTTTCTTTTTCTCATTGTCTGTCTGCCTCTCGCTCTCTCTCTTTATCTATCTATCTCTCGCTCGCTCTCGCTCTCGCTCTCTCTCTCTCTCTCTCTCTCTCTCTTTCCCTTCCTCTCCATTCCTCTCCCTCTCTTTACTTCTCGTTATCTCTCCATCTATCCCACTTTTTTCTCTTTACTTTTTTTTTCTTTTTTAATTCTCTCATTCACATATTCTTGCACTTTTTACAGACGGAAGTAAATATTATGCATATGTTTTCCTTTTTTCCCCTTCATTCAAAATTTAATTTAATTCTTTCAAAACACACGTTCGCTTCTCATTTACATCTTATTTGTTGTAATTATGAATTCGAATGATATGCCTTTTTTAATCATGGGATGGTTTTATTATTAATTTTATGATCCGTATCATTGTTTTAGTGTTGTTATATTTATGATGGTTGTTATCATCATTGATATTATTTGTATTATCATTGTTAGTTGAATTTTTATTTTTATTATTATTAATATTGTTATTGTTATTATTATTGTTGTTGTTATTATTATTATTATCATTGTTTTTATTTGTATTATTAATTGTATTATTATTATTATTATTATTATTATTATTGCTGTTTTTGTTATTATTATTATCATTATTATTATTGTCGTTCTCATTATTATTGGTATTATTATTATTAGTATTATTACTAATATTTTTTACTTTAATCTTACTTTTTATTGTTATTTGTGTTGTCCCTGTTTTTTTTTCAATTATTATCTCTGTTTTTATTTTTTGTGATCTCATAAATGTTGTTACCATTGCCAATTTTCCTAAATTTTGTTATGATTTTAATGATTCTTTTTCTCTTTCCAGGTACGTGTTGTCAATGGCAAGGGAGAGAGCAAGCAAGTGAAGGCCTATACGTGAGTTATTTATATTTAGAAATATCCCTCCTCGTTAGTTGCTAAGGAGGGAGAGGGGGATGGCGGGAGGGAGGGAGGGAGGGAGGGAGAGGGAAGTTGGAGGTGGGGAGGGAGAGAGAAGGGGAGGAGGGGAGGGAGAGAGAGGGAAGGGAAGGTGGAGGTGGGAGGAGGAGGGACAGGGGATGGCGTGGGAGTGGGGGGAGAGGGGAGGAGGGAGAGGGAAGGTGGAGGGAAGGGGAGGGAGAGAGAGAGCGGGGGGGAGGTGGAGGTGGGGAGGGGGAGGGAAGGGAGAGAGAGGGAAGGTGGAGGTGGAGGGGGAGGGAAGGTGGGGAGTGAGAGGAAGGGGGAAGGAGGGAGGAGGGAAGGGGAAGGAGGGGAGGGAGGGAGGTAGAGAGAGAAGGGAGGGAGGGGAGGGGTTATGTACCGTCCGGGAGCGTCTTCTGGAAAGACTGGAAAGGTGGAGGTGGGGGTTTGGGGGGGGAGGAGGGGTGTTCGTGGACAATGATGTGTTGTGCCCATAGACCGCCTACCGTATATCCATCACCATCGCCTTATGCTGCCATGTTTGTCACCTCCCAACCTCCCCCCCCCTATCCTGTCCCCCTCTCCTGCACCACCCACGACCTCCCTGTTCCACCTACATTCCCCTCCACCTACTTCTCCTCCCTCCCTCCTCCCTCCCTCCCTCCTCTCCACCACCCACGAATATAGTATCTTCCTCCTCTCCCCCTCTCCCCTACCCCTCCACCACCCACGAATATAGTACCTTTCGCCCCTTCCCTTCCTCCCCCCTCACCACTCGCCCATCACCACCTCCTCGCGCCGGTTCGAAGCCACCTATCATTACCCTCACAGGTCTATTTTTTGCCGCACCTAAAGTTAACGTCATCACCTCTTCCTCTTTCTCCTCCTCCCTCCCTCATCCCACTCCTCCATCTACCCCTCCTCCTTCTCCTCCCCTCTCCCCCATCTACTCCTCCCTCCTCCTCCTCCCTTCTCTCTTTATCCTCTTTCTCCTTCCCTTTCTCCTTTCTCCTCCTCTTCTTAATCCCTCCTCCCTCCTTCCTCTCTTCCCTCCTCCTTCTCCCTCCTCCCCCTACCTCGTCTTCTCTCCTCCCTCCTCCTCCCTCCTCCTACATGTCCTCCTTGCCCTGCTGTACATTTCTCTCTGTTTTCCTTCTACGCCCTTCCTCTTTTCTATTCTCTTCCTCTCTATCTCTTGGTATCTTTTCTCGTATTCTCCTTCTCTTTTCCTCCCTCCTCCTTCCTTCCCCCTCATGCCTATATTCCCTTTCGGTGGATTTTTCACCAACTTCATCTCGTCTGTTTCCTCCTCAGCTCCTTTTCTTCCTTCCTCATCCTAGCTTACTTGTTTCCTTCTTTCGTCTTCCTCTTCCACTTCCTCATTTTTCTCTTCCTTCTTTTCCTTCCTTCTTCCTTCTTCCCCTTTCCTCACCCTCCGCCTCTTCCCCTCCCCTTCTCTCCTTCCTTTCTCTGCCTTCCTCCTCCTCCTTCCCTCCACCATCTCCACCTCTCCTCCTCCTCCACCTCCCTTCCTCCATCATCTCCTCCTCTTCCACCACCACCTCCTCCTCCTCCTCCTCCTCCTCCTCCTCTTCCTCCTCCACCACCTCCTCCTCCACCACCACCACCACCACCACTTCCTCCTCCACCACCACCACTTCCACCACCACCACCTCCTCCTCCTCCTCCTCCTCCTCCTCCTCCTCCTCCTCCCGCTCTTCCTCTCTTCGTTCCCTTCCTCCATCGCCTCCAGGTCGATCACACAAGAAACTACGGAAATGAACGCATTTATCACCCAGTGTTGGTGTCTGCTGGCTGCACCGCCTGTTATGGTTTAGGGTGAAGGGAACAGAGAGAGAGGGAGGGAGGGGGGAAGGGAGGGGGAGGGAGGGAAGGGAGGGAGGGGGAGAGTAGGAGGGGAAGAAGGGGGAAGGAGGGGGGGAGAGTGGAGGGAAAGAGGGAGGAGAGAGGGGAGTAGAGAGTAAGGGGAGGGAGGGGGAGAGGAGGAGGGGCATGGGTGAGGAAAAGGAAGAGAGAGAGAGAGGGAGAGAGAGAGAGAGAGAGCATGTAAGTTAAGATAGAAATCTTACAATGAAGTAGAGAGAAAGAAGCCTAAATGCCTTACCCATCAGATTACCTTCCATCCCCCCCACCCCCAACACCCCAACCACATCCCCCTGCTTCCCTCATCCTCCCTCTCTTTCTATTTCCCTCCCCCTCTTATTCCCTCATTCTCTCCCTCTCTTATTCCCTTCTCTCCTCCCTTCCCCTCTCTTCCTTTCCTTCCCTTCCTCCCTTCTCTCTCTCTCCTTCCCTTCCTTCTATCTCTCCTTCCCTCCTATCTCTTTCCTTCTCTTCCTTTCACCACACATCCCCCCCACATCTCTCCTCCTCCCCCCTGTAGATCTGACCGGGGAAGTTCCTCGCTTAATTACCTTGTGAGACCTTTCTCGGGCGCGTGAACAACATGTGATACAAATAAAGTTTTATGATGCGGACGGGGGGAAGAGGAGGAGGAGGAGGGAGGAGGAGGAGGAGGAGGAGGAGGAGGAGGAGGAGGAGGAAGGGGGGAGAAGGAGGGGAAGGAGGAGGAGGGGGAGGAGGGGGAGGAGGAGGAGGGAGGAGGAGGAGTAGGAGGAGGAGGAGGAGAGGAGGAGGAGGAGGGGGGGTAGGGGGGGGTAGGAGTGAGGAGGGGGAGGGGAGGAGCAAAGGAGAAGAAGAACAAGCAAGAAGCAAGAAGCAAAATGAAGATGAATGACTAAGAAGAATAAAGAACAAAGCAATGAATAGCAAAAATAACAGCACCAGTATTTTGTTCTTATTTTTTCTGTCATAGTTGTTAAATAAATAAGAGGAGAAAGAACAAGAAGGAAAAAAAGAATAACAGTAAGAAGAAGAAGAAGAAATAGATGAAAAACAGGAAGAAGAACAACAACAACAAACACAAGAAGAGAAAGAGAAAAGAAGAGGAACAAGAAGAAAACTAAAACGCAGGAAGAGAGAGAGTCAAAAGACAACGCAGGTTACTTCCGCCTCGTGAAAGAAAGGCACGACAAAGGAGAGAGAGAGAGCGAGAGGGGGGTAGAAAGAGAGAGAGCTAGAAGGAGGGAGGGAGGGAGAGAGAGAGAGAGAGAGAGAGAGAGAGAGAGAGAGAGAGAGAGAGAGAGAGAGAGAGAGAGGGAGAGAGAGAGAGAGAGAGAGAGAGAGAGAGAGAGAGAAAGCAAAAAAATAGTGAAAACGAAAGACAAAGAACAAGAAAAAATCATATAAAGCAAAGAAAAAAAAGGAAAGAGAGAGAGAGAGAGAGAGAAAGAAAGAGAAAGCGAGAGAAAGAAAGAGAAAGAGAGAGAAAAAGAGAGAGTCTGAGCGAAGGCAAAGAGGGAAGACAGTGTAACGGACGGGCGCCTGGCTCTCGAAGGCTGCCACTCTCCGACGCCGAGACACTAAGAGGGGAAAAAAGGGGAGAGAGG
>NC_091566.1:37560414-37562914 GCF_042767895.1 Penaeus vannamei | reverse complement strand
CCGCACCGCCCGCGGTTGCTTATACGCCCGTGGTGGAAACTTCGGCACCGGTCCCCTGCCGCGTTTATTGTGGGCGTCGCCGGGTGGGCGGGCGGGCGTGGTGGGTTTGTGGTTGCGTTTGTATCATCTCTTGCTTTCACTCTTTCTCTCTTGTCTTATCTGTTTCTCTCTCTCTTTGTCTGTCTCTCTTTCTCTCTCTCTTTGTCTGTCTCTCTTTCTCTCTTTGTCTGTCTCTCTTTCTCTCTCTCTTTGTCTGTCTCTCTTTCTCTCTATCTCTCTCTCTCTCTCTCTCTCTCTCTCTCTCTCTCTTTCTCTCTTTCATCTACCCGTCCATCCACCCATCTCCACTTCTCCCTTTCCCTCCCTCCCTCTCCCCTCCCCCTACCCCCTTCTCTCTCTCTCTCCCTCCCCCCACTCTCCTGAAACTATTTCTCCTTTTTCCAAACAGACCGTTAAAAAAAAGCGCATTTTGTTTCATTTCTATTTACGGGGGGGGGGGGAGAGGAAAGGAAAAAACAAACGGTATGTGAGTGATATTGGTCGAAAGTGATCAGATGTAAAGGAATGTATTGGCAAAAATCAATCATGTATCAGGGCGGACAGGTCACTAGTCACTCAGTTTATTAGTCAACGACCAGTTTGCTCGGTCGTTTGGGTAGTTTGGTCGTCGGTCTGACCTGTCGGGTAATTGTTTTGACGGATTGTTAACCTATCGGGGGATTTGTATTGTTTATTAGTCGGCGGTCGAGTTGCAGTAGGTTGGGAGTCGCTAGTTAGGTTTGTCAGTCACCAGGTAAGTTCTCAGTCAGATTGCCAATCACCTTGCAAAGTTTGTCAGTCTGTCAGTCATAAGTCAGAGTGTCCGTGTGTCAGTCGGTATGTGAGCCTCCCAGTCATGTTGTCAATTTATTAATGCTACGATCAGTTTATGAATTATATATTGAAGTTAAACTGTTAGTCAGTAAGTCATGTTATCATACTGTCAGACGAAGTATGAGTGGCATACAATCAAAGTGTCATTAGTAAGTCATACCATGATATTCAGTCATTGTGTCAGTCAATAAGAAATACTATGAGCCTTTCAAGTCAATTTGGCAGTTAGTCATATCATGAGATAAAAAGTGTCAGTCAGTAAATCATGCTATGAGCCGTTCAGTCAAAGTGTCAGTCATTAAGTCAGTCTGTGATCCTGTCAGTCAAAGTGTCAATCAGTAAATCATGCTATGAGCCTTTCAGTCAAAGTGTCAGTCAAAAAGTCATACTACGATCCTGTCAGTCAAAAAGTCATTCATTCAAAGTGTCAATCAGTAAGTCATGCCACGAGCTCTCCAGTCCAGTCCGCCAGTCACCCCGCCAGTCACCCAGTCACCCGCCGTCGGCCTCTCTCTCCGAACCGTCTCCGGGCCTCAAGAGCAGCCAGCCAGCCAGTCCACTTTTCCCTTTCGGAAAATATCTCCTTTCATTTGAATTTTTATTTGCATATTTGCATTTTCGCTTCGGATGACGCTGCCGATCGTGTCCGTATGACCGGCATTTATTAGATTATTTCTGCGCCGGCATCCGAATCGTGCTTTGTGGCCGCTGTTGCCCACACGGTGTCATGAATATAGATATAAATGGATGAACAGCGGATGAGCTTGTCCCGTGCGAAGTCACCCTGGACGCCGTGGCACCCTGGGGGGGGGGGGGTTCCTTCTTGCTCCTTCCTTCGTTTTCTCTCTCCTTCGTTCGTCTTCTTTCCCCTCCTTTTTCGTTCTCTCGTGCCCTTTTTCCTTGTCCTTTTCCTCTTTTCTTCTCCTTCGTTTCTCTTTCCTTGTCTTTTTGTTTATTCTTCTTCTTCGTCCTCCGTCATCTTTCCATTTCTTTTCCACTTCTTCCATCTCTTTTGTTCCTCTCTCCTTTTCCTTTGTCATCTTCCCCTCTCCTTTCTCGCCACCCCCCTTCTTCCTTTTTTCTGTTTTCCTGTCTTTTTTTCTTGCTGTTTCGTCTTTACACCTTTATTGCATTCCCAGTATCCCTTCATTTATTTCAGTTTCTTTGTTTCGTAGTCCATACCGTCTAGTTCCTTTTTTTTCTTCCTCTCTTTTCCCCTTCTCTCCCTTGCCTCTTCCACGATTTATCACCTCTCCTTTCGACCCCGTAATTTTGGTGTGCCATTCTCTCCCTTCCTGGTCTGCTTCTCTCCCTTTTTGTTCAGTCTTCCTTCTTCCTCGTTCTCCTTCTTTTCGGCCTTCATTCTTCCTTCCTCCCCCTCCAGTTCGCCGAAGTCCTCTCCCTCCACCACCTCTCTTGCACTCCCTCACCCACCTCTCCCTCTTCCTTCCTACTCCTCCTCCTCTTCTTCTTCAGCCTCATCTCCTTAATCCATCCTTACTCCTCCTCCTCCTTCCTCCTTCCCCCACCTCCTCTCCTCCTCTACTTCTCCTCTCCTCCTCTACTTCTCCTCCTCTACTTCTCCTCTTCCCCCACACTCCTCTTCCACCTCTTATTACTCTTCCCC
>NC_091566.1:37552914-37555414 GCF_042767895.1 Penaeus vannamei | reverse complement strand
CCTCCTCTTACTCTTGTTTTTCTCCCTCCCTCTTGCTTGACATTTCCCTCTTTCTCTTCTTCCTCTTCTTCTTTCTCTATTCTCCCTCCCTCTTCTCTTCTTCCTCTTACTCTGTTCTTTCTCTTGTTCCTCCCTCTTTCTCTTCTTCCTCTTCTTACTCTGCTTCTTTCTCTTGTTCTCCTCCCTCTCTCTTTCTCTTCTTCGTCCTCTTACTCTGCTTCTTTCTCTTGTTCTCCTCCCTCCCTCTTTCTCTTCTTCCTCCTCTTACTCTGCTTCTTTCTCTTGTTCTACTCCCTCCCTCTTTCTCTTCTTCCTCCTCTTACTCTGTTTCTTTCTCTTGTTCTCCTCCCTCCCCTCTTACTCCGCCTCTTCCCCTTCCTAACTCAGCCACTTACTCCCGAGCAAACCAATCAGTCAATCATTTATTCGCTCAGTTTGTCCTATGATCATCTGATGGGGGACCTTCTCTCCCGTCTTGGCCCTCCTCTTTCTCTATCTCCTCCTCCGCCTACCTCTCTCCCTCGTCCCTCGTCCCCTTCCTCTCTCTTTCCTCTCCTCCCTCCACCTCTTCCTCCCTTCCTCTCCTCCTTCTCCTTCCTCCTCTCCCTCCTCTCCTTTCTCCTCCCTTCTCCCCAACCCCTCCACCTATTCCTCCCTCTCTCCTTTCTCCCTCCACCTCTCCCTCCCTCTCTCCTTTCTCCCTCCCTCCCCACCCCAGCGCCGTCTCCCTTACCCTCCC
Organism: Penaeus vannamei; assembly: GCF_042767895.1. Lineage (NCBI taxonomy): Eukaryota > Metazoa > Arthropoda > Malacostraca > Decapoda > Penaeidae > Penaeus > Penaeus vannamei. The sequence continues at coordinate 37,554,675 of NC_091566.1, read as the reverse complement.
CACCCTCCCACCCGGCCCCTCCCCCCCGACCTTCCTTCCTTTGTTTCATCGCAACTTGCCATGAATTGCAACCAAATAGAGGAGAGACACGAATTGTACTCTTTAGCCGAGGATACGAGATGAACGCGTTGCGAGAGGCTGGCTTAAGGGGCCGGCTTTAGATGTTGCTTTGACTTGGCTGTTGCGTTTTTTCTGCTGTTTTGCGAGGCTTGTTAGCGAGGGGAGGGGGAGGGGGGAGGGAGGGGTAGTCGTGTATTTCTTTTGGGATTTCTGTCTTGTCTGTCTGATTATATGTCTGTCTATCGATGTGTTTCTATATCTGTCTTGTCTATCTGATTATATGTCTGTCTATCGATATGTCTCTATTTCTGTCTTTGTCTATCTATCTGATTATATGTCTGTCTATCGATATGTCTCTATTTCTGTCTATCTTTGTCTGTCTGTATGTATCTATATTTCTATCCGTTTAGCTACTTGTGTGTTTGTGTATTTATCTATGTGTGTCTAGCTATATATATCTCTGTCTGTCCATTCAACGTTCTATCTATTTATCTGTATGTGTCTGTCTATTTGTATCTATCTATTTATATGTCCGATTGACTGTTTAACTATCTATCGGACTGTCCGTATCTACCTACATGTCCATCTATCCATCTATCCATCATCTATTCAGCGAATTTCTTTCATATATCTCTTCTATTATCCTCCATCTATCTGTCTATCCATCTCTTTCTTCTTTCTTTTCTTTTCTTGTCCGTCTTTATTCTTTCTTTTCTTTTCCTTCTTCTTTCTTCATTTTCTTTTCTTTTCCGTCTGTCCTTCCCTTTTCTTTTCTTTCTTTCTTTTTTTTTTATTTCTTCTCATAGTATTACATAGTTTCCGTCCTAAATGAGCCCTGTTTATTGACCTGAATCATTTAGGCGAATTGGTCGCAAGCAAACAATGCCGGTTTGATTACGTCAGTTGTTTTTTTGCTTGTTTTTTCTTCGTTTTTTTATATATTTTATTTTATTTTTTAAGTGGGTGGGGGGGTAAGAGAGGAAATGGAGGGGGAAGAGGGGGAGAGGGATGAAGAAGGAAGATGAAGAAGAAGAAGGAGGAATGAGAAGGAAAATAAGGAGGGGGATGTAAAATTGGGAGGGAGAGAAGTGAGGATGTAGAAATGAGAGAAATTTTGAAAAAAAAGGGAGAAAGTAGAGAAAGGAGAGGGTGAGTTGAGGAGGAGAATGGAGGGAGAAGGAGAGGGGGAGAGGGGAGGGAGAGGGAGGAGGAGAGGGGGAGGGAGAGGGGGAAGGGTAGAGCAAGATCTTTTGTTAGCTTTCGAGTTAAGGGAATGAATAGATGCTCTGAATACATCAGACGGGAAGAATTACATTGTTTTGAAAATGTCTATTATTTTAATTCTATTCAATTATTGTTGTTTTGGAATTAATTGCATGTGTGTCTTTTTTTAGACGGGGTAAGATATCAGGTGCTTTGTTTCGATTATGGTCAGGACTACTGGCTGGGATTGTTATTGTTGTTGTTGTTATTTTTTCGGTTATTATTTTTAATATTTTGGCATTATTATTATTTTTTATTATTGTTATTGTTATTATTATTATTATTATTATTATTATTATTATTATTATTATTATTATTATTATTATTATTATTATTATTATTATTATCATCATCATCATTACTATTATTATTGTTGTTCTTGTTGTTATTATCAACATTATTATCAACATATTTAATCATAATCATTATAATCTTCAT
>NC_091566.1:37542914-37547914 GCF_042767895.1 Penaeus vannamei | reverse complement strand
ACAGACGACAGGGAGACTGAAAGGCAGACAGGCAGGCAGGCACACAAACAGACAAATCAGCCAGACATGGCAGCCAGACGACAGGCAGACTGAAAGGCAGACAGACAGGCAGGCACACAAACAGACAAATCAGACAGACATGGCAGCCAGACGATCAGGAAGATCGACAAACACAGACAAGACAGTCAAACAGTTAGACATGCGGATATATAGACAGACAGGCAAAGAGGCAAGACAAATACACAGACACGTATTTACAGACAAATATGCAGGCTCAATCGGAAAGAAAATGTAGGCAAATGCAAATAGCAGATAGTAGGTGCCATTCTTGTCTGTGTGCGGTGCCACATGAACCCATGGCGCTGTACGTAATATTGCTTATTTTTTATTATTATTTTTTTTTATCATCAACATATATGATAATCATCGTCGTCGTCAGCATCATCATCATCAGTTATCACCATCTTTGTCATCGTTATCATCAACATCATCATCATCATCATCACCATCATCTGTCATCGTCATCATCATCATCATTGTTATTATTTTACTGTTAACGTTCAAGTTTACCATTGTTATTACGATTGATATCATCATCAGTATATTTTCACTTCCACGGCTGAATAGCAATATGATTTGTGAAGGCTGATAATTAGTGGAGGGTAATTAAGCAGGAAAAAAATATATTTATCTGTGTGGAATATTTTACCTCCGCTTATCCTCGCCATTCATCAGTAGAAACTATTTAATGGTGATCATGATCATTTTGCAAAAACGCTTTCCGCTTTTTATCTGAATTCGTAATATCACTAATGATGATAATGATGATGATGATGAATGCACGATTATGAAAAAGAAATTAAAAAAGTAAATAAAGTGTATATATTTATGTATGTGTAAAAAGAAATAAAATAAAAAGTAAATAATGTGTATATATTCTTGTATGTGTCTAATTTTGTCTTTTTTTTCTTTTCTTTTCTTCAGGTAAGACGAGAAAGACGGATTCAGAGGTGCGTGTGTGACGTGCTGTCATAGCAAGTGTAACGTGAGTATTTGAGGGAGAGGGTGGGGTGAAGGAGAGGGTGAGGGTGAGGGAGAGGGAGAGGGGAGGTAGTGGGTGGGGTGAGGGGAGGGAGAGGGTGGGGTGAGGGTGAGGGAGAGGGTGGGGTGAGGGGGAGGGAGTGGGTGGGAGTGAGGGGAGGGAGAGGGTGGGGAAGGGAGGAGAGAGGGTGGGGTGGAGGGGTGAGGGAGAGGGTGAGGGTGAGGGAGAGGGAGTGGGTGGAGTGAGGAGGGGAGTGGAGGTGGAGTGAGGGGAGGGAAAGGGAGAAGGAGATGGAAGAGAGGGTGTGTGGAAGAAAAAGGGTGCAGAGAAGAGGGAGAGGAAGAGTGAGAAAAGAAGCGGGTGAGGGAGAGGGGAGAGGGAGAAAAGGAAAAAGAAGGTAGAGAGGAAGGAGGAGGAAGGGGAAACAGAGAAGGAGGAGGAGGAAGAAAAAGGAAACTAAAACAGACAGAGAGAGAGAGAGAGTAGGGAATACCATACGGCAGCTTGCATGACTGCGTGCGGGCGTGCGGGCGGGCGGGCGGCGTGAGACAGGCAAGAGGCTGGTGGGCGGCCTGGGGGTTCTGCTGACTTCCTTTGGTTTCTTGGCTGTCTCGGGTTGTGATCCTGTGGCCAGAACCGCGCGTGACTGCCCGTGTGTGTATTAAGATGTCTGCCGGTTCTATTATTAGGTTCAATTCCTCGCCGCTATTTTTTTCCTGTTTTCTGAAGTTGTTGTTGGGTTTTTTTCTTATCATTTTCGGAGGGTTGGAAGTGTAAGTTTTTTTTTTTTTTCCTTGATAGTTTTTTTTTCCTTCTTTTTATGTTGTTCTTTTCTTCATAGTTTTTTTTCCTTCTTTTTATGTTTTTTTTTTCTTGATAGTTTTTTTTTCCTCTTTGTATGTGATTTTTTCTCTTGATAGTTTTTTTCTCCCTTCTTTTATGTTATGTTAAAAGTTTCTTGATAAAAGCCCTTTATGTTGTTTTTCTCTTCTGAGAGTTTTTTTTCCTTCTTTTTATGTTGTTTTTCTTTCTTGAGAGTTTTTCCCTCTTTTTTTTTCTTTGAAGACAAGTGTAGAGAAATGTCCTCCATTTCTCGAGCGAAGGAAGGACCTCACCTCGGAAATATCAGCTTTGGAATTTCGATTTAGACGATTTAATGTAAGATTCCTCGGGTGTTCTGCCTTCGAAGACACGAAGAAGCAGAGAAATAATTTTCAAGGGCTTTTAACATTGTCTTTTGAGTCGCCTGCACCTTGGTCTCGCCTGCACCTTCGGGAGACGAAGGGGAGGTTGTCATGCACTTTCTCATGCTTCTTCCGTTCCTGTCTTGCAATCCTCCTTCTCTCTTTCTCTCCCTCTTTCTTCTACCCTTCTGCTTCGGTATCTTCCTCCTACCTTCTTTCTCTTCTTCTCTCCCACCCTCTTTCACCATGCTGTCTCATCATTCTCCTTTCCTCTCTCATTCTCTTCCTTCCCTCGTTCTTCCGCCCTTCTGCTTCACCATCCTCCTCCTCCCTTCTTTCTCTCCCTCCCTTCCTCCCTCTTCCACCATGCTGTCTCATCATTCTCCTTCCCTCTCTCCTTCTCTCCCTCCCTCCCTTGTTCTTCCACCCTTCAGCTTCGGCATCCTCCTCCTCCTCTTTCCCCTCTTTCTCTCCCTCCCTTCCCGCCCTATTCAAACCCTTCAGCCATCGCTTCACTCCTCTCTTCCCTCTCTCGTTCTCTCTCCTACCCTATTCAAACCCTTTCAACATCGCCCTTCTTCCACCCTCTGTTCCCTCCACCCTCCCTCCTTCGTCCACCCCTCCTCCCTCCACCCTCCTCCTCCCTCCTTCCTCCACCACTCTCTCCTCTCCCTCCCTCCTCCCTCCTCCCTCCACCCTCCCTCCCTCCACCCTCCCCCTTCCCTCCCATCCTCCTCCCTCCTCCTCCTCCCTCCCTCCACCCCTTCTCCTCTCTCCATCCACCTCCCTCCTCCTCCTCCCTCCACCCTCCTCCCTCCCTCCCTCCCTCCACCCTCCCTCCCTCCCTCCACCCTCCCTCCTCCTTCCTCCACCCTCCTCCACCCTCCCTCCCCTCCCTCCATCCTCCACCCTCCATCCTCCCTCCCTCCACCCTTCCACCCTCCCTCCTCCGCCCTTCCACCCTCCCTCCCTCTCCTCCCTCCCACCCTCTCCACCCTCTTCCTCCACCCTCCTCCCTCCTCCCTCCTCCCCCACCCTCCTCCCTCCACCCCTCCCCCTCCACCCACCACCTCTCCACCTCTTCATCCCTCCACCCTCCTCCCTCTTCACCCTTCTCCCTCCACCCTCCTCCCTCCACCCTCCACCCTCCCTCCTCCCTCCTCCCACCCTCCACTCCTCCTCCTCCTCCCACCTCTCCTCCTCTCCCTCCACCTCCTCCCTCCACTCCCTTCACCCTCCTCCCTCCACCCTCCCTCCACCTCCTCCTCCTCCCTCCTCCTCTCACCCTCCTGCCGAAGTCTTTCCTGGACAGCCCTCAGCCTCCTGCCGATTAGGGCACTGTTGACGCCGCGCCGACCTCACAAACTGAATTTTCTTCTTCCGGGCTCTCTCGACCTCCTTCGAAAGTTATCGAGTTTGTTCGAGCTGTCTCGGGGCGGCGTGTCACGTGACTGCGATAGAGCCCGAAAAGGGAAGATTGGGGTGGGGGATGCTGGGGCGGGGGATGTGAGGGGGCGGTAAGGGGAGGGATGGGTGGGGAAAGAATGAAGAGGGTAGGGAGATGTTTGTTTGGTCTTTCTCTTTCTGTTTTTTTTTCCTTTCTCACTTTTTATTCTGCTTTCTTTCTTTCTCTCTCTCTTTGTCTCTTTCTTTTTCTTCTCTCTCTCTCTCTCTCTCTCTCTCTCTCTCTCTCTCTCTCTCTCTCTCTCTCTCTCTCTCTCTCTCTCTCTCTCTCTCTCTCTCTCTCTCTCCCTCCCTTCCCTCCCTCCTTCCCTCCCTCCTTCCCTCCCTCCTTCCCTCTCCCTCCCTCCCTCCCTCAGGTGGAAAAGGCCGAAAGGGGGTGTAACGATGATGGAGCTATTGTATACTTTACATAATTCCTTCGGCCACTTTGTTCCCGGGGTTTCTTTGTCCGTTCCCCGCTGACCAACCGCGTCCGGTGAGGAGGCGACGGGACGGGGCCGCTTGCCACTCGAGGGCCAGGTGGGGCGCCGCGATGCCCGTAGGAGGATGTGTGTGTGTGTTTATATATAAATGTATATATGTATATAGATATATATGTATGTATATATATATATATATATATATATATATATATATATATATATATATATATACATACGCATATACACATATATATTTTTTTTTCTTGATCTGTTATTATTATTATTGTTTTTTTTAATATTATTGTTATTGTTGTTTGCTTGTTTGCGTTCGAAGTTAAGAATAGGGGTTTATGTTATTAGAGACACGCTGGCCGGAGACGCGTGTATATAAATATATATATAAATATATATATATATATATATATATATATATATATATATATATATATGTATGTATATTAATATATTATTATTATTATTCGTATTTTTTCGTCTATTATTATTATTATTGTTTGTTTGCGTTCGAAGCTAAGAATAGGGGTTTACGTTACGGAGTTTAAGGGAGAGTTTTAGCGAGTAGCAGGAAAGGCGCAACGTAGGGGGGAGGGGGGTAGAGGGGAGAAATAAGTGTAGGAAATCGAGCGGTGGGAGTGTAGGAAATCGAGCGGTGGAAGGCGTCTCCCTCCCTTCCTTCCACCCTCCTACCACCACCCCCACTCTCTTCCCTCTTCTCTTCCTCCTCCCTCCCTCTCCCTTCCCTCTCCCTTCCTCCTCCTCCTCCTCCTCCTACCCCTCACCCCACCCACCTCTCTTCCCTCCTCCTTCCTCCTCCCTCTCCTCCTCCTCTCTTCCTTCCTCCTCCACCTTCCTCCCTTCTTCCCTTCCTCC
>NC_091566.1:37522914-37532914 GCF_042767895.1 Penaeus vannamei | reverse complement strand
ATTTTTAGGGTTTAGTGAGGAAGGGGTGAGGTTTAGGAATTTAGGGTTAGGTGAGTGAAGGGGTGAGGTTTAGGATTTTAGGGTTAGGTGAGGAAGCAGTGAGGTTTAGGATTTTAGGGTTAGGTGAGGAAGGGGTGAGGTTTAGGATTTTAGGGTTAGGTGAGGAAGGGGTGAGTGATAGGATTTTAGGGTTAGGTTAGGAGGGGTGAGGTTTAGGATCTAGGGTTGGATAAGGAGGTGTAAGGTGAGGAAATTTGTCAGGTTTAGGATCTAGGGTTGGATGAGGATGTGTGAGGTTTAGGATTTAGGGTTGGATGAGGAGGTGTGAGTGTCAGGATTTTGGGTTAGATGAGGAATATACGAGTTTAAGGTTAAGGATTCCACGATTAGGATATAGGCGAAGGTATGTTTAGGATTAGGATTAGGCGATCAAGGTATGAGGGAGGAAGGGTGGTCATGATGAAAGGCCTTTGAGGAAGTTATAATTTTGTGAAGGTTTGTGTCGGAAGAAAACGGAGCGAGTGTCGATCTTCCGTTTTCTATGAGTTCTAAGGTAAATATATGTTTATGTATTCCTTTTATGGGAAGGGAAAGGGTGTTCCTTTGAAAGCGATTTTCAGGAGAGTGTATTTCATTATTCCGTTATTTATCTTTTCCTAATACGGTGATAGATAGACAGATAGATGGGTGCGCACGTATACGCATACGCACGCACATACACACGCACGCACGCACGCACGCATGCATATACACACGCACGCAGACACACACACACACACACACACACACACACACACACACACACACACACACACACACACACACACACACACACACACACAAGCATATATATTTATCTGTGTCTGTCTATGTATGTGTGTGCGTGTGTGTGTCGGCGTGTGTGTGATTTCTCCCGGCCTTTTTTTGCTCCCTTCTGCGACGTGCGGTTCACATGCTACTCCGTATCATAAGCGGCCGGAATACGGGAGTGGCCGGAAGCGAAGGAGTGTCTGGCTGGCTATGGGGAGAAAGGGGGGCGGGGGGGGGGGGGAGTCCGCGGAGTACCCTATAAAAGTGCGGGAATTTAGCGGGTGGGGAGTGGGGTGGGGGGTGAAATGGGTGGGGGTGAAAGGGGGGTAGGGGGTAGGAGGGTGAAAAGGGGGTAGGGGTAGGAGGGTGAAAGGGGGTAGGGTGGTAGGAGTAGGCAGGGTGAAAAGGGGCGGGGTAGGGGGTAGGGTGAGGTGAAAGGGGGTTAGAGGGGTAGAGGGGGTTGGGGGATAGGGTTAAGGAGGAAGGGGATAGGGATGGGGGGTGGTGTTGGACTGTGGGGTGGAGAGGGAGAGATGGGGGATGGGGAGGGGTGGTAAGAGCACTGGGGATGGAGGGGAGGGAGGGATGGGGAGGGGGTGGTGTTGGACTGGGGGTGGAGAAGAGGAGAGTGTGCAGAGGGGAGGTGTGTGAAGTACAAGGGGGAGGGGGGTAGACAATGGAGGGGAAGTGGAAGGGGGAGGGAAGTACCCCGGGGTGAGGGGAGAGTGAGGGGATGGGGGGGGTTAAGCCGGGGGAGAGGGGGGAAAGGGAACGAGTTCATGAATTCGTAGTATTTATTTTCTGTGTATTTTTTTTTAATGTGATTTTTACGTCTAGTGTTTTGGAATTCAATAATTCAGTCAAAAATATTTTTTTCCATGACACTGTTGCCAGATACTCGAGTTAAAGATTACGAATTCGCTGCGCTATAAGGGTCAAAATACGATGTTGCCTTTATTGGAAAATCCTTCTTTCTCTCCCCCCTCTCTCCTATCCCTCTCCTCCCCTTTCCCATCCCTCCACCCCTTCTCCTCCTATTCCTCCCCTATCCTTCCTCTCCACCCCCATCTTCCCTATCCTCCCCTCCACTTCCTCTCCTCACCTATCCTCTTCCTCATAATCTCCCCATCTTCCCCCTATCCACTTCCCCTTCCCTCCCCTCCTCTCTCCCTCTCCCTCCTTTCCACTCCCTCCTCCCTCCTCCACTCCTCTCCTCCCTCCCCCACTGCCTCTCCTCCCCTCCCCCTCCCTCCCCCTCTCTTATTCTACACCATCGTGTTTTAGTTGCAGTCACAATAAGGGGAAAAAAGTGCGAAGTTTCGATCGACAATTTCATATCTTTATCTTTTTTTGCTGGGCTGTTGTTTTTCTTTGTTTTTCTTTGTTTTTTTTTTTGCTTTTTTTCTTGTTTTTAGTGGCGGGATTTGCTTTGACTTGTCCGATGTTTAGTAGCGGGCTGTGGAATTCTGCCACGCCCTCCTGCCCCCACTCCCCTCCCCTCCCTTTCCCCTCCCCCCTCTCCCTTCTCCTTCCTTCTCCTCCCTTCCCTCCCCCCCCCCTCCCCTGCCAATCTGCGAAGTATACACAAAGTCGCGCCGAGCCAAGCTTCCCTCTCCCTTCCCCTTTTACCTTTCTCCCCCTCTCTCCTCTCCTTTCTCCTTCCGTCCCCTCTTCTTCCTGTCCTCCTTCCTTCTTTCCTCTCTCTCTCCCTCCCTTTCCATTCTTTCCGTATATCCCTTATAACTCCTTTACCCATTCTTTTCTTCTCCTCTCTCCTGTCTACCCCCATTCTTATTCCCCTTTCCCCCATCTTGACCTCATCTCCCCCCTCCCACTTCTATATCCCTCTTTCTCCTCTCCCCATCCCCTATCCACCTACCCCTTCCCATTAACTCCCCTTTTACCGCCCCCTTCTTCCTCCCTCCTCCCCATCCCCTCCCCTTCCACCTACCCCTTCCCATTACCCCTCCTTATCCGCCCCCCCTCATCCTTCCCCTCCCAATCCCCTCTTCTCATCCGCCCCACTTCTTCCCTCTCCCCACTTCCCACTTCCTGTCTCCCTTCCTCCCTCTTCTCCTTATCCCCCCCTCTTCCTTCCCATCCTCCTCCAATCCCCCCCTCTTCTTCCCTCCCACCCCATCCCCCGCTATTTTCCCCAACTCCCTATCCTGCCCCTCCCCATCTTCCTCCCCCCTCCCCTCCCCCACCTCCCCCCATCCCTGTCCGAAAATCAATGCAGTATCACGATACGGTAGCATTCTTGGGGCTTTGGCGCTGCATTGGCCCGCCCATTGCCTATTGACTGGCCTGGGGATGGCGTAGGAGATGCCCCTCGTATATGATCACCGGTGCAGGGGAAGCGGCCGAGAGGGGGGGAAGGGTGAGGGCGGGGGGGGAGGGGGGAGAGAGGGAGGGAGAGGGAGGGTGGTTGGCTTGGGGGGGGGGTCGTTCTTGCTTTCGTTTCGTTTTTCGGCCTCTTTGGGGTTTGCTTTTTATGTTGTTTTTTTGTTTTGTTATTATTATTGTTTTCTTTCGTTTTTCATTTCATTATTATTATTATTATTATTATTATTATTATTATTATTATTATTATTATTTTGTTGCTGTGTTTGGGCTGTCTTGGGTCTTCTTTCTTTCCTCCTCCTCCTCCTCTTCTTGTTCATCTTCCTACTTCTCCTCATCCTCCTCTTCTTTCTTCTTCTCTTCTTATTCCTCTCCCCCTCCAGCTCCTCCTATTCTTCTCTTCCTCTCTTCCACTCTCCATCTCATCTCTTTATTTTCTTCTCCTCCATCTCTTCCTCTCCCCCCCCCCCCTCGTGTCACCCAGCCTCGTCGATGATGCGTTTAATAAGCCTGAAACAAAAAGCAAGTCACGCCAGGAAGCGAGGACTCTAGCCGCCTCCAGAGTGTTTACATCCCCCCCTTTCCTCCTCCTCCTTTCCCCTTTCTTCCCTCCCTCCTTCCCCCCCCCTATCCCTCCCCTCCTCCTTCCTCCTACTCCCCTCCTCCTTCCCCCTTTCCCTCTTCCTTCCTTCCTTACTCCCTCCTCCTTCCCTTCCACCCTCTCCTTCCTTCTTCCTCGTTCCTTTACTCCCCTTCCTCCTTCCCTATCCCTCCTCGCCTTCTCCCTCCTACCCCTTCCTCCTTCCCTCCTACCCCCTCCTTCCCCTTTCTCCTCCTCCTTCCCCCCTATCCCCCTCCTCATTCCCTCCTACCCCTTCCTCCTTCCCCTCTTTCCCCTCCTCCTTCCCCCCAATCCCCCTCCCCCTATTCGGGTGCAAGACAGGGCTATGCGGAGTGGGAATCGCCGCAACGGAGGTAGGATGGGTGGACCTTTTTTGTGGGATTTTGGACCTTGTGAGCGGGTAGAGGAAGGGGAGAAAAAGGGAGGAAGGGAGAGTGAGTGTGTGAGAGGAAGAGAGGGAGAGGGAGAAAGGGAGGAGTGAGTGTGTGAGAGGAAGAGATGGAGACACAAATAGGCTCAGACAAACAGACAGGCAGGCAGGCAGGCAGATAGACAAACAGACAGACAGACAGACAGGAGAGCAATAGAGAAAGAGAAGAGGAAAAAGAAAAAAAAACACAAGAAAGAAGAAGGAAAGGAAGCACAAGATAAAAAAAAAAAAAAAAAAAAAAATAGCCTAACCATATAACCGTACACAATACAACACACATACATCCCTACATCCGTGCGTGCGTGCGGGCGTGCGACGGGCGGGCGGACGGGCGGGCGGGCAAAAGGCGTTCCCAAGTGGCTGAAGGCGGAGACCGGAGAGGCGGCGCGGCGACACGTACGCCTTGTTGCTCTTCATTACCGGCCACTCCATTATCGACCGCTGATCTCGACTGTCTCGCCGGAAGGACCGCTTGTCAATACGCCCCGGGGGGGGGGATGGAGTGGAGGGAGAGGGGGTGGACGAGAGGGGAAAGGGGGGTGAAGGGGAAGAGGGTGGACGAGAAGGGGAAGGAGGAAGGGGGTGGAGGAGAAGGAAGGGGGTGGAGGGGGGAAGAGTAGGGGGAAGAGGGTGGAGGAGAAGGGAAGGGGGGAGGTGGAGGAGAGGTGGAAGGGGATGGAGGGGAAGGGGGAGGGGAGATAGGGGGAAGAGGATGAAGAGAGGTAAGGAAGATGGTAGAGAAGGGGGATAGAGGCAAAGGGAGAGTGAGGTATAGGGTAAGGGAGAAGACGATGATGGGGGAATAGGGAAAGGAGTGAAAGGGAGTGAGGGAGAAGAGGAAGAAGGGAAAAGGAGGAGGGGAGAGGAGAAAAGGGAAGGGGGAAGGGGTGAAGACTAGTAGGAAGGTATAGTTAAGAATTAATAAACTAAAGAGAAGGAAATTTAGGCCAAGAGAAAGAAGAAGAGGAGATGGAAGAAGGGAAGGAAAATGAGGTAAAAAAAAAAAATAAAAAAAGGCAGTAAAGGAGAGATAAAGTTAAAAGGGCAAGGAGGCATAGGAGGATGGGCATGACCGAAGCTCCCACCCCCCCGGGTCGAGAGATGAAGCCGAGAAAGGGTTGCTGATGCCCCCTCTCCTCTCTCTCTCTCCCTCACCTCCACTCCCTCTCCTCCCCTCTCCCTCACCTCCACTCCCTCTCCTCCCCTTCCCCGAGATCGGGCGCTTCCGGTTGATGGTCAAGCTTCGGGAGGGGAAACGGGAGGGGGAAGGGCAGGAGGGCAGAGTAGGGAGAGAGAGAGAGAGAGAGAGAGAGAGAGAGAGAGAGAGAGAGAGAGAGAGAGAGAGAGAGAGAGAGAGAGAGAGAGAGAGAGAGAGAGAGAGGGTGACAGGGGAGGGAGGGAAGGAAGGAGTGAAAGGAAGAAAGAAAAAAAGAAAGAGAAGGAGAGAGGAGATTATTTTGGGGAGAAAATGGGGTTATGTTATCTCTTTTTCTTTTATGTCTCTTTTTTTTATCGATGAAATAGAAAGAATCAAAAAGAAAGAAAGAAAAAAAACATTAAAAAACCTGCGAAAGGCATGGAGACCAATAACACGGCGACAACAGAGGATATAAAGGAAACGGAAGAAGAGAAGGAGAATGAGAAAGCGGTGATAACGAGGCGATAAAGAGATAATCAGGATGGTTGTGGTGCTAATAACGGAGACAAGAAAAGTGATGATGATGACACCGAAGACGAGGATGATGGCATTGATAATGAGTCTAATGATTGAAAAGATGATTGATTAAAATTGGGGAAGGAGAGGAGGGGAGGGGAAGGAAGGGAGGGGAGGGGGGAGGGAGAGGTGAGGAAGGTGGAAGAGGGGAGAGAGGGAGAGGGGGGAGGGAACGGAGAGAGGGGAGGGGAGGAAGGTGAGGGAAAGGGAGGGAGGGGAGGGAGAGGTGAGGAAGATGGAAAGAGGGGAGAGAGAGGGGAGGAAGAGGAAGGAGAGGGAGAGAGAGAGGCGGAAGAAGGGAAGGAGATGGAAGAGGAGGGCGAGGGAAGGGAAAATTAGGAAGAGTTGAAGAGGAGAGAGAGGGAGGGGAGAAAAGGGAAAGAGAGGGAGGAGGAGGGAGTGGGTGGTAAGGAGAGGGAGAGAGGCAAGGGAAGGAGAGGGAGAGAATTGAAAAGTAGGGAGAAGTGAGGAAGAAGGAAAGAGGGAAGAGGAGGAAAGGAGAAAAGAGAGAGGGAGAAGAGAGAGCGGGGAAAGAAAAATAGAAAGAGAGAGGGGGGGGGTAGAGTTTACGTAATGGTGATGACGGGAAATAAGAATGCAATGAGGATGATCACAATGGTGATGAAAAGAGGTATGAGAGAAAGGAGAGAACGATGCGGAAAGGGGGAAGGGGGAGGGAGGCTAAGGGAGGAGGGAAGCGGAGACGTTCGCAAACAGACAACCGCCTACCAGCCTCACCCCCCCCCCCCCCGTCCGCCCATCTTACTCTTTTCTCCTTCCCTCTTTACTCTCCTCTTCTTCCCTTCTTCTGCGATGTTGTCTTCATCACTCCTTCTTCCCTCCTGCCCTTCTTCCGTCTCCCTCCCTTTCTCCCTTCTTTATCTCACTCTTTCATCTGCTTCCCTCCTCCTCCTTCACTTCACTTTCTTTCCTCCTCCTCATTTACCTCCTCCCTCCCTCCCTCCTTCCTCCTTCCTCTCCACTCCTCCTCTCCTCCCTCCCTTCCTCCCCACTCCTCCCTCCTCGTCCTCCCTCCCTCCCTCCCCAGTCCCCCCCACTCCTCTCCTCCTCCTCCCTCCTCCCCACTCCCTCCCTCCCTCTCTCCTCCCAGCCCTCTCTCCTCCTCCTCTCCCTCCTCCCTCCCTCCCTCCCTCCTCCTCCCCTCCCCAGTCCCTCCCTCCCTTCCCTTCTCCCTCCATCCTCCTTCCCTCCTTCCTCCTCCTCCTCAGTCCCTCCCTCCTTCCTTTCCACCCTTCCTTCCCCTTCCTTCCCTTCCTCATTTCCTTCCTCCTTCTTCCTCCTCCCTCCCCCTTATATCCCTCCTTCGCCTCCTTCAAGCGGGAGCGGGCTGGGCGTCGAATAGTTCCTGCGCCTTATTAAGTTAGAGCGGGCAAAACCTGGGGGCTCGGCGCTGGCACCCTTAGGGACGCGAGCAGAAGCAGGAGCAGGAGGAGGAGGAGGAGGAGGAGCCGGCAGGAGGCGAGAGAGAGAGGGAGGGAGAGAGAGGGAAAGAGGGAGAGAGAGGGAGAGAGAGAGAGAGGGAGAGGGAGAGGGAGAGGGAGAGAGAGAGGGAGAGGGAGAGGAAGATTGAGAGAGAAGATAGAAGATAGAGTGAGAAGAGAGAGGGAGAGAGAAATATAGAAAGAGAGAGAGCGAGAGGCGAGGGAACCCAAAGGATTCCTCTCGCTTGCTCTTACTGTTCGTGGCTTGCTCTCTCTTTCTCTTTTGCTCTCTTTCTTTCTCTTTTCCCAATCTACAAACTCACTCACTCTCTCTCTCTCTCTCTCTCTCTCTCTCTCTCTCTCTTTCTCTCTCTTTCTTCTCTTTCCTCTCTTCTTCTTCTTCTCACTTTCTTCTTCCTCCTGTTCCCAATCGCTTCTCTTTGAAGATGTTATAACGAAGAGAAGATTCCGGAAGAAAAAGAGAAGGCAGAAAAAAATAGTGAAAAGAGGGGAAACAGAGCAAGGAAGGAAGGAGAATTTTGATAGAAGGAAACGAGAATCAGAAGAAGAAGAAGTAGTAGAAGATGAAAGGAAGGATTTTGAAGAGAGAAAGGCAGAGGAAGACGGAAGGAAGTATAACTGCATTGAGAAGAGGAAGAGGAGGAGGAGGAGGAGCTGGGGAAGGCGGAGGAGAGTGGGGATTAGGCGGAAGAAGAGAGCGGGCGAATGAAGAGATAAAGACACCACGAGAGGGAAGTGTAGAGGGCGAGGAGGTGGAGGAGGGAGTGAGAGGGAGGGAGGGAAGGCGAGGGGAAGGGCAAGGAGGAGGAGGAGGAGGGAAGAGGAAGGAGGATAAAGAAAGAAGAGGAGGAGGAGGAGGAGGGAAGGGGAAGGAGGATACAGAAAAAGGGGGAGCGAAGAGGAAGGAGGATAAAGAAAGACGAGGAAGATGAATTGGAAGAAGGCGCGAGTGAGGCAGAGGGAAGAGGAGAGAGGATTAAGACAGAGGAGGAGGTGGAAGTAGGAGTAAAAAGAGGAGGAGGAGGAGGAGGAGTAAAAGGAAGAGGAAGTTTCCTCGTATTCGGTTGCTTTTTCTGCCATTCTTCTTCCCACAGGGATTTCAGGGGAGTCCCCGAGTCTCCAGTTTCTCTTCCCTTTACTTTCTTATCTCTCTCTCTCTCTTTCTTTTATGCCTCCCTCGCTATCTCTTTTCCCGCTCGCTCTTTTTTTTAGAAAGGATACTTGCACGGCGAAAGGATGTTAAAACACGTCCCTTTTAATGGGGGTAATTCGATTAGAGTAGAATTGACTTTCGCTAAGGACTTTAGCAGCGCCCTCAAACTCGGCGAACTTCTTCCCGAGGCCAGCAGGAGGCGGAGAGGCCGGGAGGACACCGCGGGGCCGGCTCGAGCTCTGACCTCTACGGCGGGGCGGCGAAAGAGGTCAGAATGGAGCGCGAGGACGGGAAGCAACAAATTCCCTTTTTGCACCGAGGTCGCCGTGAGCTGTCCTGACACCTGTTGATGGCTCGTGGCTCAGTCTTCACTCTCGCCAAATCTAATTATAGCGAGCCGTATTTAATTATATATTATATGTTTACTTCTAAATATTTTTTTCTCGCATCCGATTCTCCTTCCCTTCGTATCCTCTCGCCGGATTGCTCGACCGCCTACGTCGCCAGCCAAGACGTTTTGGGGCAAACCTTCCCCCGCTCCTAGCCGCTTCAGAGAATTCGGACGCGGCGAACGTGCGGGACAAGTCGGCACGAGTTGAAAACATGATGAGGTAACCATGGCAACCGTCACTACGGGCAACCAGCCGCCAGCCAGACGGGGAGTGTGAGGGACGCCAGGGAGAAGGAAAAGAGAGAGAGAGAGAGAGAGAGAGAGAGAGAGAGAGAGAGAGAGAGAGAGAGAGAGAAGAAGAAAGGAAGGAAAGGGGGGGGAAAAAGGGAGAGGAAAGAGGAAAGAAGGCAAAAGGGAAGGAGAGGAATTGGAGAAAAGAGGAAAATACGTGGTGGAGAATGAGAAAATCTTGAAAGAGAGAGAGAGGAAAAAGAAAGAGAGAGAGAGGAAAAGAGGAGGCTGTGAATGAGAGAGAGAGAGAGAGGGAGGGGAGAGGTGGGGAGAAAAAGAGAGAGAGAGAGCCTCCAAAGAAGAGAAATGCGTGGTGGACAGGAAAAATCTCTGAAAGAGAGGAGAGAGAAGAGGTGTTGAAGGAACAGAGAGAGGTAAAGAAAGGAAGAGAGAGAGAGAGAGAGGTAAAGAAAGGAAGAGAGAGAGAGGAAAAGAGGAGGGTGGGAAGGAGAGACGAGGAGAAGAGGAAAAATTTGGTGGGTTTTAAAAACCTGGGGTTGAAAGGGGGGAAAAGGGGGAGAGGGGGGAAATAAAAAGGCGGGGGGGAAATTGGGGAAGGAAAAATTAGGCCTTTTTGGGAGGGGTGGGGGGGGAAGAAGGAAAAAAATTGGGGGGGGGGAGGGGGGGGTAGAAGGGGGTAAGAAATTTTTTTAAGGGAAGTCTTTAAAGATTTGGGGAAGTATCTCAATTTTTTCCCCGGGGTTTCCCCCTTAAAAAAATGAACTGAAAGGGGGATGTAAAAGCGGCCAATGGTGCTTCTCTGCCTTTTTTCTTTTTCTATCT
>NC_091566.1:37518307-37522414 GCF_042767895.1 Penaeus vannamei | reverse complement strand
TAACCCCCCCCCCCTTTCCCCTCTTCAGCCCATTCCCTGCCCTCCCCTCTTTCTCTCCCTAAGCCCCTCCTCAAGCCCTTCCCCCCACCCCCTGTCCCCTCTTCAAGCCCACGCTTACCCTGTCCCTCCCCCTCTCTCTCTCCCTATAAGCCCACCCTCTACCCCCCTCTAATTAAGCCTTTCCCCCCTCTCTCCCATCCCTACCCTCGCCCCTCCTCTATCCCTTTCCCCCTCCCCCACCTTCAAGCCCCTCCCTCCCTCGTTTCCCACTCCCCGCCCCTCCCCACCCTCAGGCCCCCCTTCCCCTGCTCTTCCCTCGCCCCCTCCCCCCTCCCTCAGATCCCTACCAACTGCTCCTCCCCACCCTCAAGCCCCTCCCCTGCCCTCCTCCCCACCCTCAAGCCTCTCTACCCCGTGCTCCTCCCTCCCACTCTCAGGGTCCTCCCACCCGCCCCCCCCTTACCCCCCCCCCCGCATGCTAGTTAGTGTCCGCGCAATTGTCGTTCGGGAGTAAGTGGCGTCGCGGGAAGCAATTAGTCCGTTTGGGATTATTTTATTTGCGTTGCGGTCTTGTTTTGTTTTCTGTTCTCTCTTTTTTTTTCTTCTTTTTTTTATCGACAGTGCTCTTCTTCACCTTTTTTTTTATTGTTTGAGGTCTTTCTTTACTTCATTATTTTTTTCGTTTTTTTGTTTTGTTTTGTTTTTTCGTTCTTTTTCTTCATTTTCTTCATAATTCATTTTATGTCGTCAGTATTTTCATGGGCTAGAATAGTCGTTTGTCATTCTACTTCTTTGACTTTTCTATGCCTATCCCTTTCTTCCTGTCTACTTCCTTCTTCCATCTTTCCCTTTCTCACAACCCTTCACCCACCAACTCTCTTCCTTAACCCTTCATATTTTCTCCACTTCCTTCTATTCCTCTTCCACCTCCTCTTCTTCCTCCTGCTCCTCCTCCTCCTCCTCAATCCCCTCCTCTTCTTCCTCCTCCTCCACCCTCTCCTCATTTCTATTCCCTTTTCCCCCTTTCCCCCAGCTCCCCCTTCCTCCCTTCCACTTCCCCTCAAGTCCCCCTCTCCTCCTCCCTTCCGCCCTTCCCCTTCTCCCTCCCCGCCCCGCCCCCTCCCCGCCCCATGCCCCAAGGAGGCGTTTCCTAAGTCATGCAAATCAGCAGCTGGTCCTTGGGTCTCGAGGGAGCGCAGGGCGGGGCGATCCGGGCGCCGAGGAGGACCTCGAGGGACGTCGCTGAGGGCGCGGCGGGGAAGGATTCTATCAGGACAGGAGGGCGGGTTGGTGCGAAAGGGGGAGGAGGAGGAGGAGGAGGAGGAGGAGGAGGAGGAGGAGGAGGAAGAGGAAGAGGAAGAGGAAGAGAAAGGGGGTAGGAAGAAGAGATGGAGGAGGAGGAAGAAGAAGAGGGGGTAGGAAGAAGAGAAAGAGGAGAGGAGAGCGGGGGAGGTAAAGGATCAAGGAAAGAGGGGAGAGGAAAAGGGGAGAAGAGGAGGAGGAAGAAGGGATTAAGAGAAAGAGGAATAGAAGAAGCTATAAGAGAGAATGGCGGAGGAGGAAGAAGATGAGGTTGAGGCCGAAGTGGAAGAAGAAAGAGGGAGAAGGAGGAAGGAAGTCGAAGGAAGACGCCTCCTAGGACAGCCTCCGAGTCCTCTTGAAGGAGCGCGATCAGGAGGCGCTTGCAGGCAGACCTTTTATCGCAAGAAATAGGACGAAGATAAGTCCATATAACGCCCCGTGACGTCATAGGGAGATTAAGAGATCCGCGCTCGTCATTTGTTTCGTCTCTTGGAATTTCGGGCGAGTCTGCGGGGCGGGCGAAAGGGGGAGGTAACGGCGGAGGAAGAGAGGAAGTGGGAAAGGAGAGGCGAAGAAGGGAAGGTGAGGTGGAGGAGGTGTTGGTGATGAGGTTGAGAATGGTGATAAAAGACATTGAAAATTAATGTATGAAGGAATATATATATATATATATATATATATATATATATAAATTTATGTATATATATATATATTTTTTTTTTTTTATGTGTAATATAACACATAAAACATAACACATGACTGATATAATGTGTCATGATATGATATACATTTTACTTATGAATGAATAGAGAAGCGGTAAGCAGAGTGGAGAGGAGTTACACGGTCGTCGCAGGGAAGTCGTGTGACGAGGGGAGACGACGCCTCTTTTGGTGCGTGAGGGGAGAGAGGCCTAAGGGAGAGGAGGGAGGAGGAGGAGGGGAGAGGAGGAGGAGGAGGAGGGAGAGGGGAAGAGGAGGGGAAGGAAAGGAGGGAGGATGGGGAGAGGAGGAGGGAGGGGAAGGGAAAGGGGGGAGGGAGGAGGGGAAGAGAGAGAGAAGGGAGGGGAAGGGAATGAGTGGAGGAGAAAGAGGGAAAGGGAAGGAAGGGAGAGAGGGAGAGAGAAGGAGGGGAAGGAAGGAAGGGGAGAGGGAGAGAGAAGGAGGGGAAGGGAAGGGAGGGGAGAGGGAGAGAGAAGGAGGAAGGGAAGGGAGGGGAGAGGGAGAGAGAAGGAGGGGAAGGGAAGGGAGGGGAGAGGGAGAGAGAAGGGAGGGGAAGGGAAGGGAGGGGAGAGGGAGAGAGAAGGAGGGGAAGGGAAGGGAGGGGAGAGGGAGAGAGAAGGAGGGAAGGGAAGGGAGGGGAGAGGGAGAGAGAAGGAAGGGAAGGGAATGAGAGGAGGAGAGGGGGAGGAGGAGGAGGCAATGAGCGGGGGGGGATGGTCATCTCTGACGAAAGACTCTTAGGGATTCGTGAGACTTGAAGTTCGAGAAAGAATGAGATGAGAAGGAGATGCGGATGAGAGACAGAAGGGAGGAGGAGGAGGAGAAGATGAATAGGGGGGGGAGGAGGAGGAGGAGGGAGAGGAATAACACCGAATTGTTTCCAACTTTTATTTAGAGCGAGGCGTAGAAATGACTTTGGGGGAATGAAGCGTAGGCCGAGAGACGAAAACGAAAGGAACGAAATCAATTGATTAGTGAAGGAAGGAAGTGGGATTAGAACGAAGAGATGAGAAAACGAATAAGAATAAGAAATAAGAAGAGAACTTTATTGGAATTGGAATATAAATATACTGGAATCGGAGTACAGAAAGACGGAGAAACGAAAGAAACGAAATCAATTGATTAGTGAAGTCAGGAAGTGGGATTAGAACGAAGAGATAAGAAAATGAATAAGAATTAGAAATAAGACAATAACTTCAATGGAATCCGCCTATAGAAAGACGAAGAAAAAAGAGGTATAGGCCTATATGGAACTTACATAGTAAAAAGGTATAGGCCTATACGAATCTTACATAGTAAAAGAAAATAAGAAGAAAAAAAAATAATAGGCATACATTTAACCGTAGCATTAGGGAATAGAGATGCCTCAGTAGATAAGGACGCGAGGGGAAAGGAGGCCGAGGGGAGACAGGGAGGGGAGAGGGGGGAGCAGGAGGGGGGTAGGGTAGGGGGGTGATCGTTAGGACCGAAGGGGAGAAGAAAGAGCGAGAGAATAGTTAGTGTAGCCAAGTGTGACTGTGGGAGAAGGGTGTGTGAGAGGGGAAAATCCATGTGGTGAGGAAGTGGGAGGGGAGTGTGTGTGTGTGTGTGTGTGTGTGTGTGTGTGTGTGTGTGTGTGTGTGTGTGTGTGTGTGGGTTTGTTGGTGTGTGTGGTGTGTGTGTGTGTGTGTGTGTGATTTTGATTGGTGTGTGTGTGTGTTTCTTTGTTTCTGTGTGTGTGTGTGTTCGATTCTATGTTATATGTCTGTGCATGTGTGACTTTGATTGTGTGTGTGTGTGTGTGTGTGTGTGTGTGTGTGTTTTCTGTGTTTCTGTGTGTGTGTGTGTGTGTGTGCGTGTGCTCGAATTATATTATATGCCTGTGCATGTGTGATTTTAATTGTGTGTGTTTGTCTATATGTGTGTCTGTGGACGTGTGTGCGTTTCTGGAAGTGTTGGCGTGAGGGAAGGTTTAATTCGAACGCGCCGCCACCGCCTCGCCTCAAAAGTTCACTGACTGAGAACAAGAACACGTGATCTGGTGACAGTGGATAAGGTGGGGGTGGTGGGGAGGGGGGTGAAGGAGAATGGGGGGGAGGGGGTGTGG
>NC_091566.1:37510807-37513307 GCF_042767895.1 Penaeus vannamei | reverse complement strand
TTTACTCTTCTCTTCTTGACATCTTCAATTCTTACGTTCTTTCTTCTCCTCATCCTTGTATCCTTGTCACTCAGGCACCAATCCTTTAACCCTTTTTTTTGAACGTGATCCTTTTTTTCCTCCTACTCTGGCTGGCACATTGTTTTTCACCCTAACACTAGCTTTTTTTGATCGAAATAACTTTCCTTTTATTTATTTTTTCCCTTTTATTCTCCCTGATACCTTAACTTGCCTTTTAGTCTCCCTGATACTTTTTTTTATTTGGAGAAGTTTCCCCTTTTCACCCTTTTTTGACCTAGATAAGCTTCCCTTTTCACCCTAAAACCCTTTTTTGACCGGGACAAGATTTATTTTATTCACCCTAACACCTTTTTGACCGGGATAAGTTTCCTTCCTTCACCCTAATACTTTTTTTATTACCGAAACAAGCTTTCTTTTATTCACCCTAACACCTTCTTGACCGGGATAAGCTTCCCTTTTCCACCCTTACACCCTTTTTGACCGGGATAAACTTCTTTTTATTCACACTAACACCTTCTTGACCGGGATAAACTTCTCTTTTTTACCCTAATACCTTTTTTTCTTCTAGAATAAGCTTTCCTTCGTTCACCCTCACACCTTTTTGACCGGGATAAGCTTTCTTCTATTCACCCTAGCACCCTTGTTTCCCCCTCCCATTCGTCTTCATATACGACTGTACTGGTGACATCTGAGTGAGAGGTAGGCCTACTGCAGATAGGGGGAGGGGGAGGGGGGAAGGGTTGGGGATGGCTGTTCAAGCGTCGTATATTGGGGTGGGTGGGTAGAAAGAGGGAGGGGGAGGGAGGGAGAAGGAAGGGGAATGAGAGAGTGGGAGGGAGGGAGGTGAAGGAGGGAAAAGCACAGGGGGTGGGAGGGAGGGAGAGAAGGGAAAGGAAGAGGGAGTGAGAGAGTGGGAAGGAGGGAGTGTGAAGGAGAAGACAAAGGAAGGGAGAAGGAAGGAAGAAAGAGGAAGGAGAGGAAAGGAAGAGGGAATTGAGGAGAGAGTGGGAGGAAGGAGAAGGAGGAAAAGGGCAGGGGAAATGAGAAGTAGTGAAAGGAGGGAGAGGAAATTTGGATGAAAGGAAAGGAAGGGTGGAAAAGGAAGGAATGGGGGAGTAATAGGAGGAAAAGGAGAAAGAATAAGACAACTGAAGGAAAGAATAAGTAGGAGGGAAAGGAGAGAAGAAGGAGGGAAGGAGGACTCGAACGGTGCGGGGGATGGGGGATAGGAGGGTGAGGAGGGAGGGAGGGGGGGAAGGGGGGAAGGGGGGGATTTGACATGAGGGGAAATTCACGCCCCATGGAGGGTGTGGAGGGAGGGAGAGAGGGGGGAAGGGGGGGAGATTTGACATGAGGGGAAATTCACGCCCCATGGAGGGTGAGGAGGGAGGGAGAGAGGGGGGAAGGGGGGGGGATTTGACATGAGGGGAAATTCACGCCCCATCAGTATCACGCCCGGAGTCCATGCGGCGCTTCCCATCGCTGTGTGAAATTGCATTACAGTGCGATGTGTCTTCTCTCCTTCTTCCTCCTCCTCCTCTTCTTCTTCTTCTTCATCCTCCTTGCCTTCTTCTCTTCTTCTTCCTTTTTCTCTTCTCCTTAATATTATTTTTCTTCCTCCTTCTCCTGCTGTTCTTCTTTTTTCTTCTTCATCGTCGTCTTTGTTATTTATTTATCTGTTTATTTAGCTTTTATTAGTTTTCTTTATCTTCCTCTTCTTCTGTCACCATTTCCTTTCCTCTTCATATTATAATTCGTAGTCTTTCCCTCATCTTCTTCCTCTTCTTCCTCAACTTCCTTCCTCTTCCTCTTTCTCTCCTTCCTCCTTCCGTTGGCACGAGCCTTGATACCTCCTCCCCCGCCCCCCCCTCAAAGATAAGCAAGGCAAGATATCCTCTATCGAATGCCAAGCTAAGATTAAGAAAGTCCCCCCACCCCCCCACCCCACCCCCCCTCCCCCTCCCCCCCGTGAGTTGCGATGACAGCAATGCGGGAGGTGTGCGCGTGAAGTACGACATATACATATATAACGAAAGGGGGATGAGCGCATGGCGAGTCTCGTATGGCTTAGGGAAAGGGTGAGGGAGGGGGTATGGGGGTATGAGGGTATGGGGGAAAGGGGTGGGGGTGGGGGGGTTAGAGGATGATGGCTGGGTCTCCTATGGGGGAAAGGGTGAGGAGGGGTATGGGGGGTATGGGGGGATAGGGGTGAGGGGGTAGAGGATGATGGCTGGGTCTCCTATGGGGGAAAGGGTGAGGGAGGGGGCATGGGGGGAAGGGGGTAGGGGTGGGGGTGTTAGGAGGATGATGGCTGGTCCGGTGAGGTATATCCTTATTAATTCCAGTTGCATGAGTGTGTTGTAGCGCATATCGATGAGGTGTGTGTGTGTGTGTGCGTGCGTGCGTGCGTGTGTGTATATGTATGTATGTATCTATGTATGTATGTTTGTGTGTGTGTGTGTTTATGTGTGTGTGTGTG
>NC_091566.1:37480807-37505807 GCF_042767895.1 Penaeus vannamei | reverse complement strand
CCCGTGACCCCCCGGCGTCTCGCGAATGCACACCCCAGCTGGAGGTAGATAAGTAGACTCGTTGAGGTAGATAAGTAGACTCGTTGAGGTAGATAAGTAGACTCGTTGAGGTAGATAAGTAGACTCGTTGGGGTAGATAAGTAGACTCGTTGGGGTAGATAAGTAGACTCGTTGAGGTAGATAAGTAGACTCGTTGAGGTAGATAAGTAGACTCGTTGAGGTAGATAAGTAGACTCGTTGAGGTAGATAAGTAGACTCGTTGAGGTAGATAAGTAGACTCGTTGGGGTAGATAAGTAGACTCGTTGAGGTAGATGGGTAGACATTAGACGACCGGGAAATGGAGGGCGATGCCGGGGAAGAAGTTGTGTTCAGGTCGCCGCCCCGTGGTTGGGCCGCGGTGCATTATGGGCGGGGGGGGGTGGTTGGCGCAGGGATGGGCGGAGTGTTGTGGATGAGGGAGAGGGAGGGAGGAAGAGGAATAGTGAGGAAAGGGAGAGGAAGAGAGGACAGGGAGGGAGGGAAGGAGAGGAATAGTGAGGTAGGGAGGGAGGGAAGGGAGAGGAAGAGAGAGGACAGAGGAGAGGAGAGGAAGAGAGAGGTAAGGAGGGAGGGAGGGAGAGGAAGAGAGAGGTAAGGAAGGAGGGAGGGAGGGGAAGAGAGAGGTTAGGAGGGAGGGAGGGAAGGGGAGAGGAAGGAAGAATTTGAAAGATGAAGAAGAGAAAGATAGAGGAGGGAGAGAGGGAATGTGAAATGGAGAAGAAGAGGAGAAAAAGGGAGAAAGGGGAAGACAATGGGGGAAAAGAGAGGCAAGTAAGCGGGTTCCGCAAGAAGCTCAAACACTGTTCACATGAAAAAAAAATTATTTCACTATAATCAACCTTTCGAATACCTTATCAATTAAAAGGTTTATATTGTACATTTAAAAACGAATCGCGTAAAAAAGAAAAGAATAAAAAAAGAAAAAAAAGAAAACGTACTCTGAACAACAGTAGGGCCGCCATTTTCACACTTTTTTTTCGTAGCTATTCAGGTGGTCAATATAAGGTCACGATCCCCGGGACATTCTACGCCCCCCTCCCCCTCCCCCTACCTTCCTCCTCCGGCCACCTCCATCCACTTAGCTTCCGTCCTCCCCTTTCCCTCCATCCTCCCCCCACCCCTTCCTCCACCCCTCACCTTTCCATCCCCTTTTCCCCTCTCAACTTCCTCCACCCTCCACCTTTTTACCTCCATCCCTCCCACCTTCCTCCACCCTCCTCTTCTCCCTCTTCCTCCACCCCTCTTCTCCCTCCCTCCACCCCGCACCTTCCATCTCCCTTCCCCTCCCACCGCTTTCCCATCCCTCCTTTTACCTCCGCACCTTCTCATCTCCCTTTTACCTCCCATTCACTTTCCCTCCATCCCCCCTTTTTTTTACTTCCATCCCTCCCCCTCCTTCCCCCCGCCCTTTACCCCCTCCATCCCTCCCCCAACCCTTACCTTCCCTTCCCTCCTCTCTCTCCCCCCTCCCCCCACCTTCCCTCCCACCTGACCTGACACACACACACGCCCTGACCTCCCTCCCCGGGGTCATAACGCGAACCCAACGTCCCCAGAACATAATCTGACGTAATAACTCGGGTCTTGAGATGTTCCTGTGGATGGTCTGACTTCCTTGCCGTGTTTTTTTAGCATTTTTTTTTTTTTGTATGTTTTCTTTCTCGATTATTTGTGTTTTTTTTTCTCTCTTTTTTGTGTTTTTTTCTCTCTCTCTTCTATCGTGTTTTTTTTTTCTTGTTCTCGAGTTTAGTTGTTTCCTTTTTTATATATTTTTTCGATTATTTGTATATGTTTTTTTTCTCTCTTCTATCTGTTTTTTTTCTTGTTTTCGAGTTTAGTTGTGTTTTTCTTTTATGTTTTTTTATTGCATATTCTGTCTCTTGGGTGTTCTTTTTTCTATATTTTATTTATCCATGTATCTCTTCTGGTTCAAGAATTTCGTTTCGTCCCCTGTAAAATTATGCTATTTGGAGTCTTTATCACTAAAGGAAAACATTGATTTATTATATATTTTTTTGTCTTTTTTCTTTTTTTTCTTCCTGGATAGTTTTTTTTTTTTTTTTTAAGGAAGGGGGGGGATAGGGTTGAAGGAAGGAAGGAGGGAGGGGAGGGAGATATGGGGGGGGGGAGGAGTGCGTTTCCAAGCCGTTAGAAAATTGGTTATTGATTTTTATTTAAAAAAAAAAGTTTTATTCCAATGAGCTACGTGGAAGGACCGATTAATGAGTGCGTAGAAATTTAACAATTTGAATTATGAACAGCGTCTTGTTGTGAAAGGAGAAGAGGGGAGAGGAAAGGGAAGGAAGGAGAGGGAAGGGGAAGGGAGGTGGAAAGGGAACGAAGGGGGAGGGCAGTGAAGAGAGGGAAGGGGAGGGTGGAAAAGAAAGTAAAGGGAGAGAAGGGGAACGGAGAAGGGGTCAGGGGAATAGGAGGAGAGAGAAGAACGATAAGGTAAGGGAAAGGTAAGAGGCTGGGAAAGGGAAGCGATGGAAAAGAAAAAAGAAAAGGAAAGAGAAGGTAAGTCGGAGAGAGAATTGAATGGGAGGGGAAGGGAGGGATGGAGAGTGAATAATGACCATAGTGATCAGAGAAAAAATATTCGAGGGACGTCAGTTTTCGTTGTTGCTGGGAGTATATCAAAAGATGGAGGAGGAGGAGGAGAGACAGAGAAAAGAGAGAGAGAGAGAGAGAGAGAGAGAGAGAGAGAGAGAGAGAGAGAGAGAGAGAGAGAGAGAGAGAGAGAGAGAGAGAGAGAGAGAGAGAGAGGGAGAGAGAGAAGGAGAGACAGACAGAGACAGAGAGAGAGAGAGATAGGGACAGGGACAGAAACAGAGACACAGACAGACAGACAGACAGACAAAACCAGAGAAAAGAGAGAAAAAAGAGAAGCGGGCCCGTTTTTCTTCGCTCGTAAAAACGTCATCTTTAATTATAGTTGTTTTGCGCTCGTACGTGTTTGCCGCGGGGAGGAGGGAGTGCCTAAAGCGTGTAGCCGGTCAGGTGGGATTAAGTGACATGTTTATTGTAATTAAGACAAAGGGAAGGTGGGAGGGGACGAGGTCAGGGAGGGAAGGGAGGGGTAGGGGGAGGAGGAAGGAGGGAGAGAGGGACGGGAAGGGGGAGGAAGGAGAGAGGGAGGGACCAGGGGCTAGGAGGGGGAGGGCGAGGAGGGAGGGGAAGGGCGAGGAAGAAGGGAGGGAGGGACGGGCGAGGAAGGGAGGGGGGAAGGGCGAGGAAGGCGGGAGGGAGGGAGGGACGGGAAGGGCGAGGAAGGAGTGAGGGAAGGACGTGAGGGAGGGGGGAATTGGGGGTTAAAGGGGTGCCTGGGCGTTTTTTTGGGGGGGGACTTTTCTTGAGTTTTCCTTCTCTTAATGTCTGTTCTCTTTCTTTCTCGTTTTTTTTTCACCTTCCCTTTCTCTTTCGTTTCTATCTCTTCCTTCTTCCCCCCTCTCTTTCTCCCTTATCTCTCTTCCCCTCCCTTCCATCCCCTCCCCTCATTTCCTTCCCCCTCCCCCTCTCCCCTCTTAAGTGGATATCGGGATTCGATTATTTTTATTTTATTTTTCTTAAGGGGTACAAGGGGGGATGGGGGAGGGGGGTCTTGGTAGCGGACTTTCCGGCGTGAAAATTGTCGGTTAATTGGCACTTTAAAGAAAAGCTTTTGAATGTCCAACGACACTTAAAGAAAAGCTTTTGAATGTCCAACGACACTTAAAAAAAGCTTTTGAATGTCCAACGACACTTAAAAAAAAGCTTTTGAATGTCCAACGACACTTAAAAAAAAGCTTTTGAATGTCCAACGACACTTAAGAAAAAAAAAGCTTTTGATTGTCCAACGACTTAAAAAAAAAGCTTTTGAATGTCCAACGACACTTAAAAAAAGCTTTTGAATGTCCAACGACACTTAAAAAAAGCTTTTGAATGTCCAACGACACTTAAAAAAAGCTTTTGAATGTCCAACGACACTTAAAAAAAGCTTTTGAATGTCCAACGACGCTTAAAAAAAGCTTTTGAATGTCCAACGACACGAAAAAAAAGCTTTTGAATGTCCAACGACGCTTAAAAAAAGCTTTTGAATGTCCAACGACACTTGAAAAAAAAAGCTTTTGAATGTCCAACGACACGAAAAAAAAAGCTTTTGAATGTCCAACGACACTTTAAAAAAAGCTTTTGAATGTCCAACGACGCTTAAAAAAAGCTTTTGAATGTCCAACGACACTTTAAAAAAAGCTTTTGAATGTCCAACGACACTTTAAAAAAATCTTTTGAATGTCCAACGACGCTTAAAAAAAGCTTTTGAATGTCCAACGACACTTTAAAAAAAGCTTTTGAATGTCCAACGACGCTTAAAAAAAGCTTTTGAATGTCCAACGAGACTTAAAAAAAGCTTTTGAATGTCCAACGAGACTTAAAAAAAGCTTTTGAATGTCCAGCACGAAACCTTTGCTTTTGAATGGCCGTTAATGGGTGCGTGTTTGCTTGCGATTCGCCGAGAGTGAGTGATTATTCTTTTTTTTTTTTTTTTTTTTTTGACCTTTTGCTCGTCGTCGATAAGCTGTGGCATATGACAGAAGGTTCTGTCACTTTGCAGTTGCTGGTCACGATGGGATGCGTCATGTGTCGGTCACTCATTGACTGTCTCTGTCTTTTTTTTCTTTCTCTCTCTCTCTTTTTCTCTCATTCTCTCTTTCTTTCACTCATTCTCTCTTTTTTTTCTTTCTTTCTCTCTCTATCTCTCCCTCTCTCCCTCCCCCTCCTCCTCCCCTCCCTCCCCTCCTCCCTCCCTCCCTCCTCACTCCCTTCTTCCCTCTCCCTCTCCCTCTTCTAGACTTGGTCAGACATGTCATGCCCAGCGTGGTGGATGTCCCTTCCCCTCCCCCCTCCCCTTCTCTCCCCGTTGCAGTGATAACACCCCCCCACCCCCCACCCCACCCCGAGCCACCCCCGCCCTCGCAGTCCCTCCCCCCCTCCCCCCCTCCCCTTTGCAGTGATAACACTCCCCCCCCCCTCCCGTGTCGCCCCGCCCTCGCAGTCCGCTTTCCCCCTCCCCCTCACCCCGTTGCAGTGATAACACCCCCCTCCCCTCCGAGCCGCCCCGCTCCTCGCAGTCCCTTCCCCTCCCCCTCCCCGTTGCAGTGATAACACCCCCCCCCCCTCCCTCCGAGCCGCCCCGCCCTCGCAGTGCCCGAGGGAGGCGACGGGGCTACGGCGGCGGTGATTGCGCTGATGAGCATGACACTTGATCGCGGTTGTTAGACGCTGCGCCGGTGGGACTCCGGGCGGGGCTGCGGCAGGAGGGGGCGCTCGCCTCGCTCGCTCTCTCTTTCTCTTCTTCGCTCTCTCTTTCTCTTTCTTTTTCTTTGTATCTGTCTTCTTTTTTTCTCTTTGTCTCTCTCTTTCTTTTTCTCTCTTTGTCTTCTCTCTCTCTTCTCTCTCTTTCTCTTTCTCTCTGTCTCTCTCTGTCTCTCTCTGTCTCTCTCTCTCTCTCTCTCTCTCTCTCTCTCTCTCCCTCTCCCTCTCCCTCTCCCTCTCCCTCTCCCTCTCCCTCCCTCCCTCCCTCCCTCCCCTTCCTCCCTCTCCTCCTCCTCCTCCCCTCCTCTATCCTCCTCTATATGTACCTATCCCTCCTTCCTCCTCCTCCTTTTTCGTATTTTCCTTCTTGCTTCTTCAGTCCCGCGTAAGTCAGTCTCCTGGCCTTGCTTGCCTTATTCCCTAACCTTGTGTGTCTCAGATCCCCCTCTGCCCCTGACCTCCCTGACCCTCCACCCCCTCCCCCCACCCCTTTGTCAGGCTTCACCCCCCCTTCCCCCTCTCCCCTTTCCCTTGGCAGAAGGTTCGTACAGTAGTTATTTTTTTCTTATTATTATTTTCTTTTTTTACTTTTTTTCTTTTTGTTTTCTTTTTTTTTCTTTTCTTTTGTTCATGTTCATTTGTGAAGCCGCGGATTTATCTGGTTTTCGGTGCTTAATTTTTTTCCTTTTATTATTTTTTTTTTTTTGTTTTTTTTTTTCTTTCTTTTTGCGTTTGTTATATATCTGTGTAATTGTTTGTTAATTGTTGTGATTACATTTAATTGATTATTTTGTTTTTGTTTTTGTTATTCATGCTTGACGCTGTTTAATTTCTTTTATTATTTTTATTTCTCTCGCGTATTAATTTATACCTTTCTTCCTCGTACAGAATAGAAGCCAAAATGAACACGCACACGAACATACACACGAACACATACACGAATACACACACGAACACGCACACGAACACACACAAGAACGCGCACACGAACACACAAGAACACACACACGAACACATCTTACCGAATCTCTCCGTGTGTCTTTCTCCCTCTTCTTTCTGCTTCCCTCCTATTCCCCTTATCCTCTTCCCTTTCTACCTTTCTTCTATTCCCTTCCTCCTTCCTTTCTCATTCCCCTTTTATCCCTTCTACCTTCCACCCTCACCCCTCCCTCTCCCCAGTTTCCTTACACCTCCCCTCACTCCTCCCTTCCTACTCTCTCACTCTGCCATTTCCCTCTCCTCCCTCCCTTCCCCCCCTCCCCCCACCTCTTCTTCCTACCACCGGGGATATTTTTCCTTCTTTACGCCCGGCGTCTCAGGTGTGGAGGCGAATAATTAATGTAAGAGAAGTTGCAGGCAGTTGCAAGGGTCGGTCCGCCCACCGCCCCTCCGCCCGCGCTTCCACCCACCCCCTCCTCAAGCCTCCCTCTCCCACGCCCCTCCTCCTCCACCCCTCCGACCAGTCCCTCCACCTGCTCCTCCTCCACCCCTCCTCCAACTCTCTAGCCGGTCCCTCCATCCGCCCCTCCTCCACCCCTCCACCACCCCTCTGACCAGTCCCTCCACCCCTCCTCCACCCCTCTGACCAGTCCCTCCCGCCCCTCCGCCCGCCTGCTTGTTGCCTGGCCCCCGCGTGACCTTGTGTGAGGTTGGGACGTGACCCTGCTCCTGCTTGCTCCTACTGCCGCTCCTGCTAACTACTTGCCTGCCTGTGTGTCTCCGTCTGTCTCTCTCCCCGCGGGTGTGACTGCTGCTGCGTCGGCGGTGCGGGAGGGGAGGAAGGAAGGAGGGAGGGGAGGAACGAAGGAGGGAGGGGAGGAACGAAGGAGGGAGGGGAGGAACGAAAGAGGGAGGGGAGGAAGGAAGGAAGGAGGGGAAGAGGAAGGGCTGGAAGGGAGGAAGGAGGGAGGGGAGGGAAGAAGGAAGGAAGGAAGGAAGGAGAGAGGGAAGAAGGAAGGAGGGATGGAAGGACGGAAGGAGGAAGGGAGAGAGGAAAAGAAAGTAGGAAGGAGGGAGGGAGGAAAGGAAAGCAAGAAGAAAGGAAAAAAGGAGGGAGGGAAGGTGAGTAAGGTAGACAGACGAGAGGAGAGAAGGAAGGCCAGTGTTCTTGTGTTCAATGGTCGTTATTGGGTTTTTGTTTAACCTGTACTTCTTTTCTTCGTCTTCTTTTGTTCTCCGTCTGTTATTTATGCAAAATATCCGTAGTCTCTCCCTGTTTATTGTTTTGTTATCCTTATTATTATTGTAATTATTGTTTTTATTATCATTATTATCACCAATGTTATTATTATCATTACTAATATTACTAATATGATGGTATTAGCATCATTATTATTGTTATTCTTATTATTTTCATAATCATTTATTTTCATAATCATTATCATTATCAATGCCTCTCCTTTCCCTTCTCCTCCCTTTTCTCCTCTTCCTCCTTCTCCTCCTCCTTTCCTTTCTCATGCATGAGGAATTCATTACCAGTAGCTTATTTTCATTATGCCTTCCCCTCCCATTCGATAAAATGCGTTTTCATCCTTTTTCCTATTCCCCTGTTTCGATTGGGTGAATCAATTGCTGTTTTTATTGATACATTTTGGTGGAATTAAAGAGCTTTTTTGTTTGTTTTGTTGTTTGATAAAATGCAGCTTTTCGTTTGTTTTTTTATGTCATAGATAACAAGTGATTTTTTTCTTTAAAGGCAAAATAACTTCCGGCTGTTAACATGTTGCCTATTTTTTGTTCTCTCATTCGTTATTTATTACATTTTTTCTTTTTCCCCCCAGTGATAATGCCTAATTTGCACAACCCGTTAGATTTTTTTTACTTTATATTTTTTTTTATTTTACCAATGTTTTTACCAAAAAAAAAAAGGTATATATAATTTTTTTCTTCTTTTTTATTGATTTCCCCCCCAAAAAAGAGGTATATATATTTTTTTTTTCCTTTTCTTTTTTATTGATTTTTTTCCACAAAAATGTTTATATAATTGTTTTCTTTTCTTTTTTACTGAAAATGTTTTTTTCCACAAAAAGAGGTTTATATCGAGGGTCGAGACGCTCCCGTAGGCCGATAATTTATAGGCTCGACAGGGCTATGGGACACTGGCTTAGATTAGGAGGTTGTAGAGGTTGTGTTGCGGGCGTGGGACTCCTTATAATTCAGGGTTATGTAGCGGAGGGGGGGGGGGACCGGGCCGATACACCTTGTTAGCTTTGGTGTGAAATATGAAGCCTGTGGGGAGAATGAGGTCTTCCCCAGGTGATCGGGATGGGGTGTTGGGTCGCTGCTCCTCCCGAATCCTCTCTCTCGCTCTCTCTCTCTCTCTCTCTCGGGTCCTCTTTCTCTCTTTCTTCTCTTCTTTTTTTTTTTTTTCTTTTGTTTTTTTCTCTTCTTCTCTTTCTTTTTCTTTTTTCTCTCCTTTTTTTTCTCTCTCTTTTCTTTCTCTCTTTCTCTCTCTCTCCTTTTTCTCTCTTTCTCTCTTCTCTCTTCTCTCTCTCTCTCTCTCTCTCTCTTTTTCTCTTTTTCTCTCTTCTCTCTTCTCTCTCTCTCTCTCTCTCTCTCTCTCTCTCTCTCTCTCTCTCTCTCCTCTATTTCCTTTCCCATCTTATCTTTTCCTTCCCTTCCTTCCCATCCCTCCCTTTTTCCTCATCCTTCCCCTTCCTCTTTATCTCCTTACCTCACGTTGGAATTGGAGTAGAGTGGGGAGAGAAAGAGGAGTGAAGAGAGAGAGAGGAGTAGGGAGAGAAAGAGAGATGAATGAGGAGATAGAAAGGAGTGGGGAGAGAAAGAGGAGTGAAGAGAGAGAGAGGAGTAGGGAGAGAAAGAGAGAGAGAAAGGAGTGGGGAGAGAAAGAGAGAGGAGTGAAGATAGAGATAGAGAGAGGGGAGTGGGGAGAGAAGGACGCCACCGTGGATGTCACTCTCCCCGGGGAGATTATTAGCTCACCTCCTCCCACCACGGGCGTCTCCCCTCCGCTCCCCCCTCCCCCCGCACTCCCCCCCAACCCCCTCGGCCCATTACGCCCGTGTGCTCGTTATCTCAGTCTCCCGCCTCGCTCCTCTCTCCCCTCCCCTCTTCTCCCCTTCTCCTCCTCTCCCCTCCTCCTCCCTCCTCTCCCCTCCTCCTCCTTCCTCGACCTCTCACCCCCTTCCAACCTTTCCACCCCCCCCTCCCATGCCCACGCCCTTGCAATCCTGACCCCCGCCCCCCACCTCCGCCCGCACGCCCTCGCTGCCATCATTGCTTTTGTGTCGGGAAGTGGGCGTCTTAGTGGGGGATGGGGTGGAGGTAGGGGGGTGATGGCGGTTTGTGGTGGTCTAACGAGGAGGCTGGAGGGGGGGAAGGGGGAGGGAAAGGGAAGGGAAGGGAAGGGGAAGAGAAAGGGAAGGGAAAATAAAGGGAAGGGAAAATAAAGGGGAAGGGAAAGAGAATGGAAAAGGGAAGGGAAGGGGAAGAGAAAGGGAAGGGAAAATAAAGGGGGAGGGAAAGAGAATGGGAAAGGGAAGGGAAGGGGAAGGGGAAGGTGAAGGTGAAGGGAAAATAAAGGTGAAGGAAAAGGGAGGGAAGGGGAAGGAAAAGGGAAGGGGAGGGGAGAGACAAAGAGAAAGAAAGAAACAAAAGACAAGAAGGGGAGGAGGGGGAGGGGGAAGGGGAGGAGCGAAAGATGGGGAAGGGAGTTATTTGTAGACAATGTGATGGAAATTGCATTGCCTTTGATTATTCGGGAGCGAAGTTTATGGCGCCCGTGTTGCGTGCGGACCCGAATTTATCGCAACCCTTTTTCTGATTCTATTATATGTGTGTGTGTATGTGTGTGTATAGATAGATAGATTTTTTTTTTGTGTGTGTGTGTGTGTGTGTGTGTGTGTGTGTGTGTGTGTGTGTGTGTGTGTGTGTTTTGCTTCCTTCCTTTTTCTTTCTTTTTTTCCGATAGGGAATGAAACAGCATTTGATTTCATCCATTCATTATTAACATCATCATTGGTATCATTGTGACTTATTTATTATTATTATTACAACTAATAACAATAATGCTAATGATGATAATAAATGTAATAATAATATGATTATAACAACAATAACAATAATGATAATGATAACGATAATACTAATATCAATAACACCGCCACCACTACCATCATTATAATTCATTATCGAGGGCGTGCGGGCGAGGCGGTATATGATTGCGATGAAGGCGTGTGTGAGGTCTTAAGGGCGATGCTTTGGGGGGGAATATAGATGTATAAGTCTCCGGCGGAAGTACCTGCAGGCTGCGCGGAACGACCTGCCCTTCCCAGACTACTACGTTCGCGGCAGGTTGTAAAATGGACAGGGGGGATCTGCCGATATTTTTTTTTTTTGAGGGGGGAGGAGTTAGGGGGTGAGTTGGGGGTGTCGTGTGGAAGTGAGCATCGTTTGTGATTCTGAGATTTTTTTGTTTTTTTTTTGGGGGGGGGAAGGTGGGGTATTTATCTCTTTCTCTGTCTGTGTATTTTCTCTCCCCCACCCCCCCACTCCCACCCCCAATCCACCGGGACGTCGTCGCAGGAGCGGGTCGAAGGTTCGCATAATGGGTCTAGGAGGCGAGAGGAGGCGAGAGGCGGCGAGAGGCGGCGGCTGTGGCGGAGCGGCTCAGTGGCCCTTGAAAACTCCCCTTTTCTCTGCTCGCGATTTTTATGTGTATTTATATCCTTGTTTGTGAGGTGGATTGTCTTGCGCGCCAGCCAGTTAATAGGGCAGAAGTGGGGTGGGTGGAGAAGAGAGAGTGGAAAGACAGGGATCGGGGAAGGAAGGAAGGAGGAGGTGGAAGGAAGGAGGAGGAGGAAGAGGAGGAGGAGGAAGTGAGAGAGAGGAGGAAGGAGGGAAGAAGAGGGTGGAAGGAGGGAGAAGGAAGGAGAGGTGAAGGAGGGAGAAGAGAGAGGAGGGAAGGATGAGGTGGAGGAGGAGAGGAGAGGGAGATGGGAAGGAGGGGAGGGAAGGGATGGGAGTGGAGGGGAGAGGAGGGGGAGGAGAAGGACAAGCGGAAGGAGGTAGGGAGGGAGGAGAGAGGAAGAGAGAGGGAAGGAGGGGAGGGGAGAAGGAGAGAGGGAAGGAGGGGGTGGAGGGGAGAAGGAGAGAGGAAATGAAGGAAGGAAGGAAGGAGGAGAGAAGAAAGTAAGGAGGAGGAGGAGGAGGGAGGCATTGAAGGCGGGCCGCGTGCGCCTCGGAGCGGGACCGCTATCTTGGGACTCCTTCAGTAATCTGCAAGATCCCTTTGCGGATTCCCCTTCCCCCTTTTCTCTGCGTCCTTACTTGAGCCTCTATTGATCACATTTTTCTCCCCTCTTTCATTTCCCTTACTCCCATTGTCTCTCTTTTTTTTCCTTACTCCCATTTTTATCCCCTCTTTCATTTCTCTTACTCCCATTTTCTCTCTCTTTTTTTTCCTTACTCCCATCTTCTCTCTCTTTCATTTCCCTTACTCCCATTTTCTCTTTTTTTTCCCTTACTCCCATTTTTATCCCTTCTTTCATTTCTCTTACTCCCATTTTTATCCCCTCTCTCTCACTTTCTCTTACTCTTATTTTCTCCCCTCTCTCTCATTTTCTCTTACTCTTATTTTTCCTCCCCTCTCTCCCATTTCTCTTACTCTTATTTTTCTCCCCACTCTCATTTCCCTAACTCCCATTTTCTCCCTCTTTCATTTCTCTTACTCCCATTTTCTCCCCTCTTTCATTTCTCTTACTCCCATTTTCTCCCCTTTCATTTCTCTTACTCCCATTTTCTCCCCTCTTTCATTTCTCTTACTCCCATTTTTCTCCCCTCTCTCATTTCTCTTACTCTTATTTTTCTCCCCTCTCTCATTTCTCTTACTCTTATTTTTCTCCCCTCTCTCATTTCTCTATCTCCCATTTTCTCCCTCTTTCATTTCTCTTACTCCCATTTTCTCCCCTCTTTCATTTCTCTTACTCCCATTTTTCTCCCCTCTCTCATTTCTCTTACTCTCATTTTTATCCCCTCTCTCATTTCTCTTACTCCCATTTTTATCCTCTCTTTCATTTCTCTTACTCCCATTTTCTCTCTCATTTCTCTTACTCCTATTTTTCTCCCCTCTCTCATTCCCCTTACTCCCATTTTTCTCCCCTCTCTCACTTCCCTTACTCCCATTTTCTCCCCTCTTTTTTCCCCCCTTCGCTTCCCATTTCGCTGTATTTTCCCCGTAAGATGTATCCGATCTCCTCCGTCTCCCTCTCCGGCCGCGGCTCCTGAAGTACGCGCACGCATGGCCGTTCTGAACGTGTCTTTTATGCGCCCTCATCAGATACGCCGGAGAACCACCCGCGACTCTATCGTATCTCTTCGTGTGTTCCAACTCCGCCGCTCGAGAAAAAATGCGGAATGAAAGGAATAGATGGAGAGAGAGAGAGAGAGAGAGAGGGAGGGAGAGAGAGAGAAAGGGGGGACAGACAGACAGACAGATGGAGATAGCGAGGGATCATAGGGAGAGAGAGAGAGAGAGAGAGAGAGAGAGAGAGAGAGAGAGAGAGAGAGAGAGAGAGAGAGAGAGAGAGAGAGAGAGAGAGAGAGAGAGAGAGAGAGAAAGAAAGGGATGGAGGACGGACAGACAGACAGACAAATGGTGATAGCGAGAGATCATAGGGAGAGAGAGAGAGAGAGAGAAAGA
Source organism: Penaeus vannamei (assembly GCF_042767895.1). Taxonomy (NCBI): domain Eukaryota; kingdom Metazoa; phylum Arthropoda; class Malacostraca; order Decapoda; family Penaeidae; genus Penaeus; species Penaeus vannamei. The sequence continues at coordinate 37,492,815 of NC_091566.1, read as the reverse complement.
GAGAGAGGGAGGACGGACAGACAGACAAATAGAGATAGCGAGAGGAGATCATAGGGAGAATATGAAGCCAAGGAGAGAGAGAGGAAAGACAGGGCAGAGATACCGATAGACCACAGAGAAAAAAAGACGATGTTTATACAGAAGTAGGACAGACAGACAAGCAGAGATACCGACAGAACACAGAAAAAAGTCAAAGAGATGAAAGAGAGACAGACACAGACAGAGAAGAGCCAACAGAGATATCCAGAGAACCACAAAAAAATAAAAATAAAACCATACTCGATAAATACTCAGACAAATAAACGGATAAATCGATCGTCGACTAAAAAAAAAGGAGAGAGAGAGAGAGAGAGAGAGAGAGAGAGAGACAGACAGACAGACAGACAGACAGACAGACAGACAGACAGACAGACAGACAGACAGACAGAGAGAGAGAGAGAAACAGACAGAGAGAGAGAGAGAGAGAGAGAAACAGACAGAGAGAGAGAGAAACAGACAGACAGACAGACAGAGAGAGATAGAAAGAGAAAAAGAGAGAGAGAGAGAGAAAAGGTAAATGGGTGTCGCGAATCGGCCTTCCATTTGCAGAGATCGATCGCCCTTTGCCTAATCGGCCGCGCGCGAATCCGACGCCCGTCCTCGCGCGCCCGACACACTGCGGGCGGGTGGGCGTGCGGGCGGGCGGGCGGGCGGCGTCGGCGCTCGGAGACTCCGCGGATTACGAATGGGTGGGGATGGGGGAGGGGGGGGGGAAGGGGGAAGGGAGGGTGGTGGTGGGGAGGAGGGAGGGGGATGGCGGGTCTTTGTCCTGAGGGGGAGGGGAATGGTGGGGAGGAGGGGGAAGGGAGAGGGGTGGTGGAGGGAGGGAAGGAGAGGCAGAGAGGATGGAAGAAGGGAGGGAGAGGAGGAGAAGGATGGGTGGGGAGAGAGAGAGAGGAGGGAGGGGAGGGGAGGGGAGGGGGAGGGGCTACATCTCTTGTCCATCGGAATCCATATATCTGTTTCAGCTTTCAACTTTTTCTTCCAATTCTTCTCCGTCTCATTCTGTTTTCCTTTTCTTTCTTTATGCAGACTATTTATTACTGTCTATCTATCTATCTATCAGTCTGGTTGTGTATTTAAGGATGTGTATATGTATCTATTTTCCTATATATCCGTATATATATTTCTAAATACACACATACATGCACACATCAACGTCTTTATATCTCTTGAAATTTAATAAAAACCTTTATATCAATTAAAGTTTAGTAAACGCACATCTCTGTATTCCTTACCATTATTTAAATACATATCTTAATATCCCTTAAAATATAAGAAACGCACATCTTTAATTCCCTTCAAATTTCAGAAACGCACAACTTTATATCCCTTAAAATTATTTAAATATCTTAATATCCCTTAAAATTTAACAAACGCCTTTATATCCATTAAAGATTAATAGATGTGCATTTTTATATCTTGTAACATGATTTAAGCATATATCTTAATATCCCTTAAAATATAAGAAACACCCATCTTTGTATCTCTTCAAATTTCAGAAACTCCCATCTATATATTCCTTCTGATTTAAGAAACACATATCTTTATATCCCTTCAAATTTTAAGGAAAATATCTTTATATCCCTTAACATGATTCAAGCACATATCTTAATGTGCCCTAAAATTTAAGAAATACATCTTGTGATATCCCTTAAAAGGATTTAAACACGCATCTTTACGTCCCTTCAAATTTAACAAACGCCTTCATATCCACGAAAGATCAATAGATGCCCATTTTATATCAATTAACATGATTTAAGCATATATCTTAATATCCCTTAAAAGGATTTAAACACACATCTTTATATCCCTTTAAATTCAAGAAACACACATCTACCTGTCCCTTCAAAAAAAAAAAAAAAAAAAAAAAAAAAAAAAACGCACAACTTTACATCCCTTAAAATGTAGCTCATGTACACGAGCAATTGAACCAGCTACAGTGAGGTGCACCATAACGCCAGTCACCATCCCGCTCACCACAACCGCAGCACTATCTTCGGGAGAGAAACAAATGCCTTAAGACCTACAATTTGGCAGTAGTGGTTGGTCTGATATTCAATTAGGAATGAGGCATTTGTCGACCAAGATAAGAGTGGAGGGAGAGGGAGAAGGAGGAGGAGGAGGAGAGGGAGAGGGAGAAAAATGAGGAGGAGAAGGAGAGGGAGGAGGATGGGGAAGGGGAAGGAAAATGAGGAGGAGAAGGAGAGGGAGAAAATGAGGAGGAGAGGGAGGAGGATGGGAAGGAGAGAGAGAGAGAGAAGAAGGAGGGAGATAGTGAGAAGAAGGAGAAGTATTAGGAGGAGAGGGAGAGGCAGAAATAGATAGAGAATGAGACTGGGGGGTAAGGGGGGGAGGGAAAAAAAGAAAAAAAACATCAACCTGTCATTCATATTTTCCCATTCTTCCTCCTTGCTTCCTTCCTTCCTTCCCTCCTTCCCTCCTTCCTTCCTTCCTTCCTTTCATCCATCCTTCCTTCCTCCTCCTCCCCCCCCCCCACATCTTCATCACCCTCCCCCCGCCCCCGCCCCCCCTACACACGCACACTTTAATCATTTGAAGATTCGAGATTCTGGTGGAGTCGTCTTCTTCTTCCCCTCTCTCTCTCTGTCTCTGTCTGTCTGTCTGTCTGTCTGTCTCTCTCTCTCTCTCTTTCTCTCTCTCTCTCTGCCTCTCTCTCTCTCTCTCTCTCTCTCTCTCTCTCTCTCTCTCTCTCTCTCTCTCTCTCTCTCTATTTGAAATTCTCTCCCCACCTCGGCGCGCTTGAGGAGCTGAAGTGGATGGGGATAGGCGCCGGGGATGGCTTGAGGCGGTACAACGGGGGCTAGGAGGGGATGGTAAGGAGGGAATAGTGGACGCATGGGCAGGGGATTGATGGATAGATCTGAGAACATCAAGTGGATGGGGGGATAGTTATTAGGGGTGTCTTGAAGGCAAGAGGATAGGTAGATAGACGTGCGTTAAGGTAGGGAGGATGACAGGCTGGTGAAAGGGGCGGGGGATGCATGGAATAGACGTGGGATAGCCTCCGGGGATAGAAGAGGTCGGCCAAGCTAATTAGCGTGGGATAGGGTAGAGGGATGACAAGTTAGGGGGTAAAAGAATAGGTATACTGCCATGGTATTTAAATTGATATACATTCTCTAAAATGATCAGTTGGGTCGTATGATGGCTTTAGGATAGAGAGACAGTTCAGGTGATGAATTATGATCGTTATTATTAAGTTATTGTCTGTGTCTCCTTCATCGTTCGGTTTTGTTATAGAGGGAGAACTATGAATATTTTTACTGCCGTTGGTATGAATTTTCCTATTTTGTGTTGTTGATATTGTTATTGTCATCATTATTCTGGATATGTATCATTATTATTACTATTTTTCTCTTTGGTGTCATCATTATTATTGTTATTATTGTTGTTATTATGATTATTGTTCTTGTTATTTTTAAGTATTGCCATTACCATTGTTGATATCAGCATCACCACCGCCACTACCATTCTCACCACCACAAGCGCTCCTACCATTACCATAGCACCGCCATCACTGCCATTCTCACCACCAATTACTACACCCGTTCCTACCATTACCAAAGCACCACCATCACTACCATCCTCACCACCACCTACCACAACCGCTCCTACCACCACCATAGCACCACCACCACCACTACCATCCTCACCACCACCTACCACAACCGCTCCTACCATTACCATAGCACCACCACCACCACTACCATCCTCACCACCACCTACCACACCCGCACCTACCACTACCACAGCACCGCCACCACCGCCGTAATCAATATCATTGAAAACCTGCTTCAACTCACACCCCTCTGATGGCTTGTATACTAAATCATTACTCTTTTTTCCCTCCCCAGGTAAGCACGGGAATCCAATACGCTCTTCAGCATGCACAAGGTAAAGAGAATGCCGGTATTAATATTACCTTGATTATTGACTAGGGATTAGGGTGCGGAGAGGGAGGGAGGGAGAGAGGGAGGGAGAGGAAGGAAGAGAGAGGGGGAGGGTGCCCTCAAATTGTGTGTGTGTGTGTGTGTGTATGAGAGGGAGAGAGAGAGAGAGAGAGAGAGAGAGAGAGAGAGAGAGAGAGAGAGAGAGAGAGAGAGAGAGAGAGAGAGGGAGAGAGAGAGAGGAGGGAGGTAGGGAGCAGAGAGGGAGAGGGAGAGGGAGCGCAAAAGTGTGTGTGTGTGTGTGAGAGAGAGAGTACGGTACTGTCGTGTGTTTCAGGGATAAGCCGCTTTGCCTCTGATGTTAAACTGCTTATTGCTGAATATTTCCCCTTTCCTTACCCCCTCCCCTCTCTCTCTCTCTCTCTCTCTCTCTCTCTCTCTCTCTCTCTCTCTCTCTCTCTCTCTCTCTCTCTCTCTCTCTCTCTCTCCCTCCCTCCTCCCTCCCTCCCTCTCTCTCTCTCCTCCCTCTCCTTCCCTATATCTGTTTCATTTGAACTTTTCTGACGTCTCTCTCTTACCCGTAATCTCATCCTCTTCCAACCTCTTGCCTTACCCATTCTCTCCTCTCCCTATTGTCTCTTTCTTCCCTATTCCCTTCTCTCCCCATTGTCTCCTTCTTCCCTATTCTCTTCTCTCTTCCCCATTGTCTCATTCTCTCCCTATTTCTCTTCTCCTCCATCCCCATCTCTCTCCATTCTTTCTCGTCTCTCCCCATTTTCATCTCCTCCCCATTCTCCTCTACCCCATTCTCCTCTCCCTCTCTCCCCCATTCTCTCCTTCTCTCCCCATTCTCTCCTCCCCTATTCTTCTCCTTCTCTCCTCCTCTCCCCATTCTCTCCTTCTCTCCTCCTCTCCCCATTCTCTCCTTCTCTCCCCATTCTCTCCTCCTCTCCCCATTCTCTCCTCCTCTCCTCTCCCCATTCTCTCTTCTCCCCCCCCCCCATAAACCACCTCCACCCGAGACAACCCCGCCAGAGATGCCCCAGGGGATCTGCTACGGTACCTGCATCCGCCCCTCCCTTGCCCGTTGGTAGTAGGTCTTGTGTTGACGAGTAATAAAGGTGAAAGGTCAGAGGTCAGTCAGAAAGTTTTGGGCGTCAGAGGAAGGGTTAGTCAAGCCGTGATGGAGGGGTGGGGTGTGTGTGTGGGGGGGGAGGGGGGTTAGAAAGGGTCAGGGGGGGTGGGGGAAGAATGAGGAGTGGGGGGCGGTGGAGGCGTGGAGGGTGATGGACAGGGGTCTTAGGATGGGCGGGCGGGCGGGCGGGCGTGGGAGACGAGGGTTTGATAGTGTTGATTCTGAATTTATTATTATTTTTTTTTTGTTATTTATTTTTCTAAATTGTTGTTTTATTTATTTTTCTAAATTGTTGTTATATTTATTTTTCTAAATTGTTGTTTTATTTATTTATTTTAATTGTTGTAGTGTGGATTTTTTCTTATATAGGATTCTAGAGTTTATGTGAATTTAATCGTTACTACAAAATCTCCTCTCAGTTACCATGCACGCAATAGACGAGATGGAACAATTACCCCCATCCTACCCTCCTTCACTCCCTCCCTCCCACTTTCTCTCTCTTCTTCCCTCCATTTTTTCTCCCTCCCTCCTTCCCTCCCCATCATCCCGCCTTCCGCTCCCTCCCTTATCCCCCTCTCGTCCCTCTCCCACTCCCTCCCTCCCTCACCTTCTCTCTCTCTCTCTCTCTCTCTCTCTCTCTCTCTCTCTCTCTCTCTCTCTCTCTCTCTCTCTCTCTCTCTCTCTCTCGCTCTCCCAGCTCTCGCTCTCGCTCTCGCTCTCGCTCTCGCTCTCGCTCTCGCTCTCTCACTCTCACTCTCTCTCTCGCCGCCCTCCCTCCCTCCCTTACCCTCTCCCCCTCACCCCCCGCCCCCTCTCGCCTCTCCCTCTCCCTCTCCCTCTCACTCCCAAATATTTTGCATAATCATCTTACCTCTTGAAAGACGTAGAGAAGGGGGAAAAGAAGTTAGTTTCCAGACTAAAGGACCTCCTGGAATTTAAATGCGGATCCATATCTCTTTACAGCCGCACTGGCCAAGTTTTATCATCGTTTTCAACTGGAGGGCAAACTTTCCTCCGCGGCTTTTTAGTGCAGTGAGTAACGCCGGGGTTTGGGGGATGGGGATGGGGGGGAAGGGGGTGAGGGGAAGAGGAGGAGGGGTGGGGTGAGGATTGGGAAAGGGAGGGAGTGGGGGAGTTGGGGGATGGGAGGGAGGGGTTGGATGGGGGAAGTTGGTGGGGATGGGAAGCGGGAAGGGGAGGGGGAATTGGTGGGGAAGGGGAGGGGTGAGTGGGGAGTTGGTGGGGAAGAGCGAGGAATGATGGGGAGGGGTGGGAGAGGGGATGGGGTGTGTTGGTGTTGGGGTGGAGAGAAGGGGTGGAGTCTTAGCGAGGAGGAGGGAGGAGGGATGAGGAGAGTGGATTTTGCTGAAAGAGAGGAGAGAGAGAGAGAGAGAGAGAGAGAGAGAGAGAGAGATGAGAGAGAGAGAGAGAGAGAGAGAGAGAGAGAGAGAGAGAGAGAGAGAGAGAGAGAGAAGAAAAAAAGGAAGGTATGGCGGATGGCATTGTGAAGACCAAAAGGGGAGGAAGAGAGAATGGAGAGAATAGACGAAGAGAACACACACACACGAAAAATAATATTTTGAAAGAAGGAAAGAACAGAGGGAAGTAAAACGAGTAAAGAATCGGGGAAATAGGGGAGGAGAAAGACGAGAAGGTAAGAGGATCGGGAGAGTAAATAGAGACAAAGAAGAACAAATGAAAGATAGAAAGAAGACAAATAGCATAGAGAGACGAAGACGATGATTAATTCAACGCGAGGGCAACAGCAATAACCAAAGAGAGAAGAAGAAAGAAAGAGGAAAAGAAGACAAAGAAGTAGAAGGCGAGAATCAAAAGAAATAGAAAAAAAGGAGAATGAGAGAAAAAGGAAAAGGAAAAGAAGACAAAGAAGTAGAAGGCGAGAGTCAAAAGAAAAAGAAGAAATAGAAAAAAAAGGAGAATGAGAGAGAAAGAAAAGAAAAAAAAACGTATTTAAGAAGAAGAACGAGAGAGAAAAAAAAAGAGAAAGAGAATAAAAAATACATGTTTTAGAGAAAGAGAGAGTGAGAGCGTAGAACAAAGAGTAAAGGGAAGGCATACTCTCAGGGGAGGCGGGGCGAGGAGGAGGGAGAGCAGCGGTAGAAGTGGCGAGTGAGAAAACGAAGTGGAGGGGAGTGTATTGTGGCCACAGAGGGGGGGAGGAGGGGTTGGGGTGGGGAGGGGTGTGTGGTATGGGAGTATGGTGGTATTGTGGCCACAGAGTGGGGGAAGGAGGGGGGTTGGGGGTAGGGGGAGGGAGTGTGTGGTATGGGAGTATGGTGGTGTTGTGGCTAGAGTGGGGAGGGAGGTTGGGGTGGGGAGGGGTGTGGTATGGGAGTATGGTGGTATTGTGGCCCAGAGTGGGGGGAATGGGAGGATGGGGTGGGGAGGGGGGTGTGGGATGGGAGTATGGTGGTATTGTGGCCAGAGTGGGGGGGGGAGGGGTGTGTGGTATGGGAGTATGGTGGTGTTGGCGTGGCACAGAGTGGGGCAAGGGGGGAGGTTGGGGGTGGGGAGGGGTGTGTGTGGTATGGGAGTATGGTGGTGTTGTGGCCAGAGTGGGGGATGGGAGGGAGTTGGGGTGGGGGGGAGGGGTGTGTGGTATGGGAGTATGGTGGTGTTGCATGGCTAGAGTGGGGGAGGGAGGTTGGGGTGGGGCGGGTGTGTGGTATGGGAGTCTGTTGGTATTGTGGCCAGAGTGGGGATGAGGAGGTTGGGGTGGGGAGGGGTGTGTGTGTGGTATGGGGGAGTATGGTGGTATTGTGGCCAGAGTGGGGGAGGGGAGGTTGGGGGGGGGAGGGGTGTGTGGTATGGGAGTATGGTGGTATTGTGGCCAGAGTGGGGGAGGGGAGGAGGGATTAGGAGGGGTGTGTGGTATGGGAGTATGGTGGTGTTGTGGCTAGAGTGGGGGAGAGGGTGTGTGGTATGGGAGTCTGTTGAGTATTGTGGCCAGAGTGGGGGGGAGGGTGTGTGGTATGGGAGTCTGTTGGTGTTGTGGCCAGAGTGGGGGAATGGGAAGTTGGGGTGGGGAGGGGTGTGTGGTATGGGAGTATGGTGGTAGTGTGGCCAGAGTGGGGGAAGGAGGAGGTTGGGGTAGGGAGGGGGTGTGTGGTATGGGAGTATGTTGGTATTGTGGCCAGAGTGGGGGATGGGTGAGGTTGGGGTGGGGAGGGATGTGTGGTATAGGGAGTCTGTTGAAGTATTGTGGCCCACAGAGGGGGAAGATGGGAGGGTTGGGGTGGGGAGGGGTGTGTGGTATGGGAGGTCTGTTGGTATTGTGGCACAGAGTGGGGGATGTTGGGAAAGCTGAGGGTGGGGAGGGATGTGTGGTATGGGAGTCTGTTGGTATTGTGGCTTGGAGTGGGGGAATGGGGAGGGATTGGGATGGGGAGGGGTGTGTGGTATGGGAGTATGGTGGTAGTGTGTGGCCACAGAGTGGGGATGGGAGGGGTGTGTGGTATGGGAGTAAGTTCGTATTGCTGCCACAGGGGGGTGGGGGGTGGTATGGAAGTCTGTTAGTATTGTGGCCAGAAAGGAAGAAGGAGGGAAAGGAAAGAAAAAGAGAATGGGAAGAGGAAAGGGAAGGAGATGGGGTAAAAGACAAAGTGGGGATTTGGTATAGGAATATGTTGGTATTGTGGTATGCGGTTTAGATGTGGCATTGTGGCCGGAAGAAGAAAGTGGTGGTGAGCTGCGTTGGTGGTGGAAATCGAGTGTTGGAGATGTATGTAAAGAAGAATGGAGAGAGGAAGGTGCGAGTCGATTCTTTAAGATATCTGATGCATATATTATCATTTTGCCTTTTTTCATTTTATTATTTTTCCTTCTTTTTCTTCTTATTCTTCGTCTTCATCTTCCTCCTCTTCCTTCTCCTCCTCCTCCTCCTCCTCTCTTTTTTTTCTTCTTATTCTTCTCCTCCTTCTCTTCCTACTTCTTCGTCTTCATCTTCTATACCCTCCTCCTACTCCTCCTCGCCCCACCTCCTCCTCCTCCTCACCCACCTCCTCCTCCTCCCCCACCTCCTCCTCCTCCTCCCCCACCTCCTCCTCCTCCTCCTCTCCTTTTTTTCTTCTTTTTCTTCTTATTCTTCTTCCAATTACGCCATACAAGGGCATGTGAGGCGTCATTGCGATCAAACGATATTGTAACAATACCTTACCATAGTGACAGAATTAAAAAGAGAAGGAAACAGACAAAGAGAGACGAAGGATGAGAGAGAAGTAGAGATGAAGATTTGTCCAATTGTTATTGAATAATAATGGTAATAATGATAATGATGATAATAATGATAATAATAACGATGGTAATAATGATGATAATAATAATAACGATGATAATAATGATAGTAATAATAATAATAATAATAATAATAATGATAATGATAATTATAATAATAGTGATGATAATGATAAAGAAAATTACAATAAAGCCTAGCAACATAAGTACAAAGAACGTAGTACTCACACCACACGAAGCCCATACGGTTCAAAGTCGCATGCACCTGATCGATAATACATGTTGCGGGGAGAACAGATGACATAAGTCTTATATTTCAGGAAAATCTGGAACAATTCCGACCTTGTGCGTTTCTGGGGCGCCTTTGGAGGAACACCGATGAACGGGCGTATAAAGAGAGAGGGAGAGGGAGAAAGAAAAGGGAGGGAGAGGGAGAGAGGAAAGGGGAAGAGAAAGAGAGAGGGAGGGAGGGAAGATGAGAGGAGGGAGAGTGAGAGAAAGAGAGAAAAGGAGAGAAAGAGAAAGAAAAATGGCAAAGAGCGAGATAAGACACATGCCCCCCCTCAAAAAAAAAAAAAAAAAAATGGAGAGAGAAAGAGAGAGAGAGAGACAGACAGAGAAAGTGATAGAGAGAAAGAGAGAGAGAGAGAGACAGAGAGAAGAGAGAGAGAGAGAGAGAGAGAGAGAGAGAGAGAGAGAGAGAGAGAGAGAGAGAGAGAGAGAGAGAGAGAGAGAGAGAGACCGGCGGAACGAGTTTAGTATCTTAGAAAAGCGCTTGTCCGAGTCTCTTTAAGTGCTACACCAAGTTAGAGCGAAGCTGGAAACGCTCTGGTAATGTTTATTCCGGGTGGAGCTCCTGTGCGGGCGGGGGAGGGAGGGAGGGTCCTGGGGCTGGTGGGGCCCTCCGCCTGAGTTCGAGGGAGGGAGGGAAGGATTGGCTAAGGGCGGGGAGGGAGGGAGGGTCCTGGGGCTGGTGGGGCCCTCCGCCTGAGTTCGAGGGAGGGAGGGAAGGATTGGCTAAGGGCGGGGAGGGAGGGAGGGTCCTGGGGCTGGTGGGGCCCTCCTCCTGAGTTCAGGGAAAGGAAGGGAATTATTGGCTAAGGGAGGGAAGGGAGGAAAGAGCGAGAAGGGGAAGGGAGGGTCCTGGGGCTGGTGGGGCCCTCCTTCTGAGTTCGAGCAAGGGAGGGAAGGATTGGCTAGGGGAGGGAAGGATTGGGGAAGGAGAAGGGAGGGAAGAGCGAGAAGGGAAGGGGGTCCTGGTGGTCCCTCCTCCTGAGTTCGAGCAAGGGAGGGAAGGATTGGGGAAAGGGAGGGAATGGCGAGAAGGGGTGGGGGAAGGGGGGGGAAGAAGCGAGAAGAGAAAGGGGAAGGGAGGGAAGGGCGAAAAGGGAGGGTCCTGGTGCTGGTGGTCCCTCCCTCTGAGTTCGAGCAAGGGAGGGAAGGATTGGAGGAAGTGAGGGAAGGAGCTAGGGTAAAAAACGAAAAAGAAAAAAGAAGAAAATGAGAAGAGGAGAAGGACGAAGAAGAATAAGTTGAAATTGGGTAGGAAAAGAGATCTGGGGTGGAAATATTGTGTTTGGGGCCTATGATGTGTCAAGGGAGAGGGATAGCTTCACTCCATCACGCTATGAACCATCACCTAATTCTCTCCCTCACCAGCGGCTCAAATTTCGCTCAACTCCCTCCCCTCCTCCCTCCTCTCCTTCCCCTCCCCCTCCCCCTCCCCTCCACCCCCGCTTTCCTCTTCCGTTCTGTTTCTATGGGTGATAATCGTATATATTTACCCACGTCTTAGACCCTTAGTTGTTTCAGCTGTGGGTCTTCTAAGGAGTAAGCGAAGGGGTTTTAAGGGAGAAAGGGAAAGGGGTAGGGAGGGATAAGTGAATATTAAGGAGAGGAGTAAGAGGTGATAAACGGAAAAGGGGAAAGGGGTAGAGGGGGATAAGTGTGGATAAGGAGAGGAGTAAGGGGAGGATAGACGAAGACAGGGAGAGGGATAGGCAGGAGAAACGTAAACAGGGAGAGGGATAGGCAGGAGAAACGAAAACAGAGAGAGGGATAGGCAGGAGAAACGAAAACAGGGAGAGGGATAAGCAGGAGAAACGAAAACAGGGAGAGGGATAGAGGGGTGATAAACGAAGATAAAGGGAACCAGCAAATGGGTAAGGGTGATGGGTAAGCGGCGAGGGAGGGAAGAGGGGCGGAGGAGCGAGGATGGCTTCCCCGTAGACGCCGACGCGGGATCTCGAGACTCGTCATATCCCGCTACTGGAAGGCAATTTTCTTATCAGGCCGGGCTTGTCACCGTAACCTGCCAGAGGAAGGAGGCGGCCAGAGGAAATGGGTCTCTCTCTCTCTCTCTCTCTCTCTCTCTCTCTCTCTCTCTCTCTCTCTCTCTCTCTCTCTCTCTCTCTCTCTCTCTCTCTCTCTCTCTCTCTCTTTTTTAAGCCTTTTTCCCCGTTTTTTATGATTAGCCTATTTCCCCGTTTTTATTTTTTTAATTTTTTTTGGTATTCACGTCTTGCGATTTCCTTTCCGTCTTCACGTCGGATTCGGGGACGTTCGGGGCGGGAGTGAAGGGAGGGAGAAATGCCATTATGTATTCACGCGAACGTCTCTCCGTCTGCTCGTACGTGCGTCGCTGTGTGTGTGTGTGTGTGTGTGTGTGT
>NC_091566.1:37463307-37468307 GCF_042767895.1 Penaeus vannamei | reverse complement strand
GTAGATAAGGAGAATGGCCTAGGGCAAGGCAAAGCAAGGCAATACGAGGTGGGGTTAGGTAAGTCAGGGCAAGGTGAAGGAGGGGAGGACAAGACAAGGCAATGCAAGTTGAGGGGGGAGAGTGGAGTAAGGTAAGGTGGAGGGTAAAGCAAGGCAAGGTAAGGTGACGGTGGGGTAAGGCAAGACAAATTGAGTGGGGGGAGAGAGTGGGGTAAGGTAAGGTGGAGGGTAAAGCAAGGCAAGGCAAGGCAAGGAGAGGGAGGGGAGGAGGGGAAGCCCAAGGCAAGGCAAGGTGAGGGAGGGAGAGGCAGGGAGGGGGGAGCCCAAGGCAAGGTGAGGGAGGGAGGGAGGGAGGGGCAGGGAGGGGGAGCCCAAGCCGAGGCAAAGCAGAACTGGTCACGCCGGCCTGGACCCCAATCGGATTAGGAACCGAGAGATCTGTAGGCGATGCTTGGACGACCCGGGGAGATGGCGGCTCTGGGGGGGATTGGGGAGGTGGGGGAGGGGGAGGGGAAGGGGGGTATCTAGCGTTCAGTGTAAACTCGTGTGGTTGTCCGTCTCTGTTTGTTTATTGTTTGGCTGTCCGAAACGGCGTGTCGCATTTAGGAGACCGAGGGGAGAGAAAGGGAGGCCTGTGTTTGTGGGGAGGAGGGTTGGGGAGAGGGGAAGGAGAGGGAAGGAGGGTGTGGGATTAGGGGAAGGAGAAGGAAGGAGGATGGGGGATTAGGGGGAAGGAGAAGGAAGGAGGGTGGGGGAGAGGGGAAGGATAGGGAAGGGGGGGAGAGGGAAGGAGGAGAGGGAAGGTGGAAAGGAAAAGGAGAGGGAAGGAGGGTTGGGGATTAAGGGGAAAGGAGAGGGAAGGATGGTGTGGGGAGGAGAAGGAGAAGGAAAGAGCGAAGCGAAAGGAGAGGGAAGGGGGAAAGGGTAATAAAAAAAAGGAAGAGGCGAAGGGAAAGGCGAGGGATGAAGGCGAGGAGAAGGAGAGGGAAGGGGAGGGGGGGTGGCGAGGGGAAAGACCTGGAGGGGGTCGAGTGTCAGCTGAAGAGTGAGGCGGGGGAGAGGGGGGGGGGGGTCACTCACCTGCTAAGTAATTCAGCAGGGTCAGTGTGGACCAGTGACCGGCTCTTCAGGGGCGCGACCTGGTGTGTGGAGGTGTATCTGCTGAAACTTTTCCATTCTTTTCTTTTATTCATCATTATCATAATTTTTTTTCCTGCCTTTTTTCGTGTCTTTCTTCGATTTCGATAATTTTTTAAATCTTCGTATTTTTTTCGTTTTTCGTTTTTTTCGTTTTCGTTTTTCGTTTTTTCTCGTTTTTTGTTTTGTTTTCGTTTTTTCCTTTTTCGTTTTTTACGGGGGGGGGGGGGTTAAGGAATAGATTAACGAGTAGCTTATATCATCCATTAACGCCCCCTTTTTGACGGCGCCGCGACGAATGGGCCCACAACGGTACCGCGTCCGATGGTATCTCTCTTTGGGCAAAACCGGTTGGTATGAGCGAGCTGGTATGTCTGAGAACCGGTACGAGAGTTGTTGATGAAGTTGCTTCTTATATCATCGTTTGAGGGGGGCGGGGCGGGGGGAGTGGTAGGGGGAGGGGGGCGGGGGAGTGGTAGGGGAGGGGAGGGGAGGGGCTAGGAGTGGTTTTTTAGAAGTAAGCCTTTGTTATCGTTCATCTTTCCTTGTTAACACTTCGCCAAATTGTTTTAGAGTGGCTTAGACTGGATGTCCTTTTGTTTGTTTTGTTGGTGACTCGCCTCGGAGATATGTTTTTTTTTTTGGTTTTACTTGTTTGTTTTGTTTGTTTTTGTTTTGATGCTGACTCGCCTCGAAGATATGTTTTTTTGTTTGATTTACTTGTTTTTGTTCTCCTTTTGTTTGTTTTGTTGGTGACTCGCCTCGGAGATATATTTTTTGTTTGTTTTACTTGCTTTTTTTCTTTGTTATTGTTTTTGTTTTGCGTAAAATATGCGTTTGTAGCCATGACTTCATCACACACTTCCATCAGCATCACCACTTCCCTTTTCCACTTCGAACGTCACACTGGCGCCTCTAATCCTTACTTCATGCTCAAGCGAAATAATTACTCGTGCGGTTCTTTGAAGTGAGGGGAGCCAGAACAATATCCTCTCCTCTCCCCTCGCCCCGCCCTTTTTCCCCTTCCCCTTTCCTCTCCGCCTTACCCTTCACCTTCATTTTCCTGTTCCTGTTTCCCCGTTCCTCGTCCCCTTCCTTCTATATACCTTCCTTTCCGCTTCTTCTCCTCTCTCTTTCCCCTTTCCTTTCCCTTTTCTCCTCTAACCTCCCTTCCCTTCCCCTTTTCTCCTCTACCCTCCCTTCCCTTCCCCTTTTCTCCCTTTCTCCTTCACCCTCCCTCCCTCTCCCCTTCCCTTCCCCTCGCCATCAGCATCCTTCCCTTTCCCCTTCCTCCTCCCCCTTCCTCCTTCCCCCTTCCCCCTCGCCAGCAGCATCCTTCCTCTTCCCTTTCTCGTCTCCCCCTCCCTCTCTCCCCTTCCCCTTCCTCTCCTTCTCCCTCGCCAGCAGCATCCTTCCCCTTCCTCCCTTCCCCCCTCCCTCCCCTCCCCCTCCCTTCCCCCTCGCCAGCAGCATCCTTCCCCTTCCTCCCATCCCCCTTCCCCCCCCCTCACCCTCACTCCCCTCTTCCTCCCTCTCCCTCTCTCCTCTCCCCTCCCCCTCGCCAGCAGCATCCTTCCCTTCCTCCCCATCCCCCCCTTCCCCCTCACCCTCACTCCCTCTCCCCCTCCCTCTCTCCTCCTCTCCCTCTCTCCTCCTCCTTCCCCTCGCCAGCAGCATCCTTCCCCTTCCTCCCCATCCCCCTTACTCCCCTCTCCCCCTCCCTCCTCTCCCTCCCCTCCCTTCCCCTCCCCTCCCCTCCCCCTCGCCAGCAGCATCCTTCCCCTTCCTCCCTTCCCTCCCTCCCCCTTCCCCCTTCCCTCCCTCCCCTTCCCCTTGCCAGCAGCATCCTTCCCCTTCCTCCCCATCCCCCTTCCCACTTCCCTCACCCTTGCCAGCAGCATCCTCTCCCCTTCCTCCCCATCTCCCCTTCCCTCACTCTCTCCCTCTCCCCTCCCTCTCTCCCCTCCTCCCCCTCGCCAGCAGCATCCTTCCCCTTCCCTCCCCATCCCCCTCCCCTTCCCCCTCACCCTCACTCCCCTGCCTTCCCCCTCCCTCTCTCCCTTCCTCCTCTCCTCCCTCTCTCCCCTCCCCTCCCCCCTCTCCAGCAGCATCCTTCCCCTTCCTCCCCATCCCTGCAACACGGCGCCCGGCCTCCCTGTAATCAGAATTATGCGCGTGCCTAATAAAAGCGAACTTCCCCTCCTCAGTGAAGTCCAATGGCGCCCAGAGGGGTTGTGGGTCTGGGACCACCGCCTTAATAATTACTGGGCTCTTCCTCTTTCTCCTTCTCTTTCTCCTGCTTCTCCTTCTGATTGTCCTTCTTCGTCCTTTTTTTTCTTTTTCTTACTGAGTTTTTTATTTTTTTCTTCTTCTTGTGGTTCTTCATCTCTGGTTTCTACTCTCAGATGATTATAACCTCTTGCTCTTCTTCCTTCTCTATCACTCTGCTTCTTCTCCTTCCTTTTCTTCATCTCTTGCTCTTCTTCCCTCTCTCTCACTCTACTTCTTCTCCTTCCGTATCTTCATCTTCAGCTTCTTCTCTTATCTTCTTCTTCTCCTTCTTCTTTTGCTCCCACCATTCCATCCACTTCTCCCTCCGTTTTCCCGGTTTTCGTGTGTTATCTTGTTTTGCTTCCATCATTCCATCCACTTCTTTCTCCGTTTTCCCGGCTTTCGTCCGAGTTTCTCTTCACGCCCTTTTGGTACCTCTGTGGGCGTGCGTTCCCTGTCGCGTCGCCGTCGGGATGCGCCCCTGGAAGTCCGGTCTTGGGTCAGGTCGCTGCAGGATGGCTTCGTCTTCGTCTAATTTTTCGTCCGAAAGCAATTACATTTACCCTCTTTCTTTAAATTTAAATTGAGTCTGCGCCCCTGTACTTTTCATTTTATTTTATGTTGGGTTGTTTCGGTTTGATCTTCTCATTTATGGTATTTCTCTTTCTTTATTGCATTAACATTTCCCTCCCTTGCCATCTCTCTCTTATTCCCTTCCCCGTTCCCCTATCCTTTTCCCCCTCCTCCTTTCCCTTCCCCTCTCCTCTTCCCCCTTCCCGTCTCCTCTTGCCCCTTACCTCCTTTTCTCCTTCCCCTCTCCATTTCCCCCTTCCCCTTTCCTTTCCTCCTCCCTTCCTCTTCTCTCCCTCCCCTCCCTTTCTCCTTCCCCTCTCCCTTTCCCCCTCCCCCCCCTTTCTCCTTCCCCCCCCCCCCCCCCCCCCCTTTTCCTACCCTTTCCCCCTTCCCCTCTCCCGTCCCCCCCACCCCCTCCCCCCCTCCCTCGGTGCTCGGCCTTCGAGGGCGAGGCAGACAGCGGCTCTCCCTCGAGGGCAGAATCGCGGCCTATTCCATCTCCCCTTTTCTCTTACCTTTTTTCAATCCATGAACCGCAGGTCGGGGTGTGTGGGGTGGTGGGCGGGTGGGGGTGAGGTCACGCGACGCCTCGGAGAAGCGGGTGTCTTGACGGGCCGGCGTGGCTTGACGTAGATGGGGTTTTTGTGAGGGAAATTTTTCGAGGCTCAGGCCGACTTCGAGGGCTAGGGTTTCTGCGTTCGCTTTGTGGTTCGTTGTTGCTTTGTTGTGGTTGTTATTGTTGTTGTGGTTGTTATTGTTGTTGTGGTTGTTATTGTTGTGGTTAGTGTTGTGGTTGTTATTGTTGTGGTTAGTGTTGTGGTTGTTATTATTGTTTTGTTGTTATTGTTGTGGTTAGTGTTGTGGTTGTTATTGTTGTGTTATTAATGTGTTGTTATTGTTGTGGTTATTGTTGTTGTGTTATTATTGTGTTGTTATTGTTGTGGTTGTTATTGTTGTTGTGTTATTATTGTGTTGTTATTGTTGTGGTTGTTATTGTTGTGTTATTAATGTGTTCTTAT
>NC_091566.1:37445807-37455807 GCF_042767895.1 Penaeus vannamei | reverse complement strand
CCTACCCCAGCAACCTTAGCTCCCCCCTCCCTCCCCCCTCCCCTCCCCTCCCTCCCCTCCCCAGCTCCCCTGCAACCTCGACCTCCCTTCCCTTCATCCGGGTAATTATGGGCATTTAAATGATGTTTGGACAACAAATGTTTATATTGAGGTCATCGCGATCACGGAACGTTATCGACCCGGGATCATCATCAGCCAGCGCTGGAACCGTGACGGCTCCCCCCCTCCCCCCTCCCTCCCCTTTCTCTCTCTCCCTCCCCTTTCTCTCCTCTCTCTCCTCCTCCCTCCTCCCCTTTCTCTCTCCCCTTCTCTCTCTCCCCTCTCTCCTCCCTCTCTCTCTCCCTCTCCCCTCTCCCTCCCCTTTCTGTCTCTCCCTCTTCCCTCTCTCCCTTTGCGGCGGAGGTGAAGGCCCTCGCTCGCTCTGTCGCTCGTTCTCTCGTTCGTTCTCTGGTTCTCTCGTTATCTCGCTCGTTCTCTCGTTCGTTCGCTCTCTCGCTCGTTCTCTTGTTCGCTCGCTCTCTCGCTCGTTTTTGGTTTCTCTTTGTCTCCTTTTCTCCTCTTACCACTCTTAATCCTCATCCTCCCCTCCCTCTCTCTTTCTCTTTCTCTGTATATATAGATGGATGGACGATGAGGTCGTTAGATATGGAAGATTATATATATTTATATCTAGATATAGATTTAGTTATGTTTGTATTTATATTTATGATTACATACGCATACACACGTACGAATATGTGTTTGTTTGCTTGTTTACTTGTTTGCTTGTATTGTTAGATTACCTTTTTCTCTTCGCCTTTCTTTTCCTTGGTCTCCCTCTGTATTCCACGCTTTATCCATTCCTTTTGTCACAGGGAAATCGCTGCATACACTCATATACCCGTGTGTGAATGTGCCTATGGACGTATGCACATATACACATTTACACGCGAAAAGAATGTATGCTTTCGTGCATACATACATTTGCGGGTATGCAGATATGTTTAGGTATGTTCATACTAATGTTGAGATATATGTGCCACACATACTCACGCGCACATACACGAACCCACACACGCACACGCACGCACACGCACACACGCACGCACGCACACACACACACACACACACACACACACACACACACACACACACACACACACACACACACACACACACACACACACACACACACACACACACACACACACACACACACACGTCCACACACCGAAATTCCTGTCGGGCGAGTAACGTTTGCAGATTTTTAACCTCGTTTTTTTTTTCCTTTGTTTCCAGGTGAGTGCCGCGGAATTAGTGGTCATGACCGGAGTCTCCCCCGCGCCGCTGCAGGTACCAACGCACGCAACGCACGCAAGTAACAGTAGCAAGTAACAGAGTGTCTTGGGAAATGTGTACCCTGTGTCTCCGTCGCGGGGGAGGCCGTTTGAAGCGCAGTTTTGAATATTTCATGGCGCCGCGTCGGTTCCCGCGCCCTGCGAATCCCGCCCGCCCGGACCCGCTCGACCTGCGTGGGGGTCGGCCTCCCCTCCCTTACTCCCTCCCTCCCTTACTCCTTCTCTCCCCTCACTCTCTCCCTCCTTCCTCCCCTCCCTCACTCATTCCTCCCTCCTCACTCTCTCCCTCCTCACTCTCTCCCTCCCTCACTCTCCTCCTTCCTCCCCTCCCTCCCTCACTCTCTCCCTCTTTCCTCCTCTCCCTCCTTCCTCCCCTTCCTCTCCCTCCTTCCTCCCCTCCCTCCCTCACTCTCTCCCTCCTTGCTCCCCTCCCTCCTCTTATCCATCCCCAAACCTGCTCTCTTAATCCTCTTCTTCCTCTTCCTCCTTCCTCTTTCTTCCTCCTTCTCCTTTTCTTATTTCTCCTGCTTTTCATTTTCCTCCTCTTCCACGGTCATCGCTTTCCTCGGCCCTCGCCTCGTTCCTTCACTTCTCTTTTTCGTATTTTTATGACTCCTTTCTTTTTTTTATCATCCTTCTCATTCTCCTTTATCCTTCTCTTTCTCTCCGTGCCTTCCCTCACCTCCCTCCCTCATCAGCCTCACCTACCCTCTCTCTCTCCCTCTCTCCCTCTCTCCCTCTCTCCCTCCCACCCGCCCCCCCGCCACTCCCTCCACCTTCCATGCCTCCTCTACGTACAGCAAATAGGGAAAAGGAAAAGGGGAAAAAAGTTGAAAACGAAAAAAAAAAAAAGGAAATGGTAAAAAAAGAGTTGAAAACAAAAACAAAAAAAAATAAAAAAAAGGAAATTGAAAAAAAAGAGTTGAAAACGAAAAAAAAAGAGAAATAAAAAAAAATGGTTGCAACAACAGCATCGGTAACCTTTGAGGCAGCCAGACCGGGATTTCCACATTTCATGTTTTCGTGAATTCGTTCATTCGTGCGGTCGTACGCGGCGGGTAATGGCCGCGACGGAGAGGAGAGGACGACACGGAAAAAAAGAGAGATAGAGAGAGAGAGAGAGAGATAAAAGGGGGGGAAGGAGGAGAGGACGACACGAAAAAAAAAAGAGAGAGAGAGAGATAAAAGGGGGGAAGGAGGAGAGGACGACACGAAAAAAAGAGAGAGAGAGAGAGAGAGAGAGAGAGAGAGAGAGAGAGAGAGAGAGAGAGAGAGAGAGAGAGAGAGAGAGAGAGAGAAGAAGGAAGAGAGGACGACACGAAAAAAGATAAAAAGAGAGATATAAATGGGGAAAAAGGGGGAGGCAACGGAGAGGAGCGGAACGACACGCAAAAAAGGGGAAAATAGGCAAATAGACGACATGAACAAAAAAAAAAAAAAAGATAAAAGGGGAAAATAGCGACGGAGAGGAGAGGACGACATGAAAGAAGAAGAAAAAGATAAACAGGGGAGAGGGGGAGGCGGCGGAGAGGAGCGGAACGACACGCAAAAAAAGGGAAAATAGGCAAATAGCCAAGGAAAAGGACGACATAAAAGAAAAGCAAAAAAACAAGAAAACATACATATCAAATAAAAGGGAAAAAGCGACGAGGAAGAGAGAACGATACGAAAAAAAAAGATTAAATAGGTAACGGAGAGGAACGAGCAACACGAAAGGAAAAAAAAAACACGACGACGAATTAATGCAGAGTGAGGGAGGGGGGGTGGGGGGGGGGAGGAGGAGGGAAGGTGAATCGACTGATTAAATCTTTTGTCGACTGTTTTTTTTTTCTTCTTTTTCTTCTTTTTCTTCTTTTTCTTCCCTTTCATTTTAAGATATAACAAATTCATGCTCAGCTGAACACGTGAATGAATAAATTAATAAAGGAATAAATCTTTAGAACCGCAAAATAGATTAAGAAATCAAATAGCACACTCGGTACTTTAAGGTAACAAATCCACGTCGATATACTTTAAGGTAACAAATCCACGTCGATATACTTTAAGGTAACAAATCCACGTCGATATACTTTAAGGTAACAAATCCACGTCGATATACTTTAAGGTAACAGATCCACGTCGATATACTTTAAGGTAACAGATCCACGTCGATATACTTTAAGGTAACAAATCCACGTCGATATACTTAAAGGTAACAAATCCACGTCGATATACTTTAAGGTAACAGATCCACGTCGATATACTTTAAGGTAACAAATCCACGTCGATATACTTTAAGGTAACAGATCCACGTCGATATACTTTAAGGTAACAAATCCACGTCGATATACTTTGTTAGTAACAAATCCATCGATATACTTTAAGGTAACAAATCCACGTCGATATACTTTAAGGTAACAAATCCACGTCGATATACTTTAAGGTAACAAATCCACGTCGATATACTTTAAGGTAACAGATCCACGTCGATATACTTTAAGGTAACAAATCCACGTCGATATACTTTAAGGTAACAAATCCACGTCGATATACTTTAAGGTAACAAATCCACGTCGATGTACTTTAAGGTAACAAATCCACGTCGATATACTTTAAGGTAACAAATCCACGTCGATATACTTTAAGGTAACAAATCCACGTCGATATACTTTAAGGTAACAAATCCACGTCGATATACTTTAAGGTAACAAATCCACGTCGATATACTTTAAGGTAACAAATCCACGTCGATATACTTTAAGGTAACAAATCCACGTCGATATACTTTAAGGTAACAAATCCACGTCGATATACTTTAAGGTAACAAATCCACGTCGATATACTTTAAGGTAACAAATCCACGTCGATATACTTTAAGGTAACAAATCCACGTCGATATACTTTAAGGTAACAAATCCACGTCGATACTTAAAATTGTAACAAATCCACGTCGATATACTTTAAGGTAACAAATCCACGTCGATATACTTTAAGGTAACAAATCCACGTCGATATACCTTAAGGTAACAAATCCACGTCGATATACTTTAAGGTAACAAATCCATAATTTCTGTCATTAGTTTGCCCTCGATTGTACGAAAAAGAAAACGCGATTGTGGCACGATTGTTGCAGAGGTTCGGGGTGATAAATGACATTTGTAGCGGCACAGTGCCACGGTAGAAGGACAGGAGTGCCAAGCAGAGAGTGAGAATGAGAGGGCGATAGTGGGAAATGATAAAGGGGGGATCGATGAATGGACGATAAGATGTGAGTGGTAGTTTGTATTGGTGGGGGTTGGGGGGGTAGGGGGTAGGGGGAAAGTTGTTTTTTTCTTTATGAAGTAATGAGGCTTTTTTTTAGCTTTTTATTCTCTCTTTCGTTGTTTTCTTGTTCGTAGACGAGAGAGAGAGTGTGTGTGTGTATGTGTGTGTGTGTGTGTGTGTGTGTGTGTGAGTGAGTGAGTGAGTGAGTGAGAGAGAGAGAGAGAGAGAGAATCACGCCATTCCTGCGTTTTTTTAATATCCTTAATTAACTTTTCATTTTCTGAATGCTGTAATATTATATGTAACTTCCTACGAATGTCCTAAATAGAAAGTAGGTTTCGTTAATGCTTTGCAGTCGTAAGCGCACACACACACACTCCCTCCCTCCCTCCCTCCCTCCCACCCTCATTCCCTCCATCATTCCCTCCCTCCATCATTCCCTCCCTCATTCCCTCCCTCCCTCATTCCCTCCCTCTCTCACTCCATCTCTCTCTTTCAAACCCCGGATCTTCCCGTGGACAAAGAGGCGCAGTATCATGTTAATCAGCCGAGTTTTTCCCTTCGCGCCATCGATGACCAGCCGAAAGTCCCCGTCCTTAGGTTTCGCCGAAGGAGTGAAATGTATCTCGATGCGTCCGTAGGTTTTGTGGAGCGGGTTCAACTCGGTGTGGACATTATTTTTGTATTTTTGGTTATTTGTTGTTGTTGTTTTATATTTTTTGTATCTGGTATTTTTTAAAGTATTTATTGTTATTTATTATTTATATCATTACTTTTTTCGTTGTAGAAGCACGCACGCGTGCACACACACACACACACACACACACACACACACACACACACACACACACACACATATATATATATATATATATATATATATATATATATATATATATATATACATATATACATATATAAGTAGATTGTATTTCTATGTTTTATTTATATTTACGACTCATAGATAAGCCAGAGGAGCAGGCACACCCAGCAGCTGGACACGAATCGCCTCCCCCCCCTCCCCCCCCATCTCTCCTTGTCTCGCAGCTGACCCTTATGACAGATAACAGAGGCCGCTGTTGGAAGTGGCGATATAGGCCTATGTTTTTTTTATGACAATTATGTACTGGAGGAAAAAAAAGAAGTGAGATTTGGTTTTGATTCGGTGGACTCCAGGTGGATGTAGGGGGGGGGGGATGGGCGGGTATTTATGGGTTGAATTTGTGAGGTTATAAGAATAGGTCATTGATAGATGGTTTGAAGGGAATGTTGGACTATTCTTGTCGCGTGCGTTAGTTGTTATTCGCCTGGGGGTGGGGGTGGGGGGATGGGGAAAGGGGGATTTGTAGGGAATAGGGAGAAGGGGAAGGAGAGGGAAGGGGAATTCGAGGGGACAGGAAAAGGGAAGGGGATTCCAGAGGATGGGAAGGGGTTAGGGGAAGGGAGGGAAAAGAAAAGGGAGTTGGGGGAACTGGAGGATAGAGCAAGGGAGTTCGACGGAACAGGAAGATTAGGAGAAAGGGAAAGGGAGTTCGAAGGGATTGGAGGATAGCGAAAGAAGAGAGGAAAGGGGAAAGGGGAGGACAGGGGAAGGGGAAAACAGGGGAAGAGGAGGGGGAAGGGGAAAACAGGGGAAGAGGAGGGGGAAGGGGAAGGGGAGGTCGAGAGGACAGGAGAGGGGTGGGGAGGGTGTTCGGGAAATCGTCCTCCCATTAATGGAACAGAAAGTAGGTTAGCAGAGGGGAAAAAAATCCCATCCCGGTTCTATTTCATTAGTTTGTGTTGGTGCGGCACCAGTTAGCGTTCAGTCCAGTGGTGGTGGTGATGAGGATGATGTTGGTGATGCCCCCCCCCTCCCCCCTCATTCACCCTTTGCTCATCTTCCTTCTCCTCCCGCTCCTCCTTCCTCATCTCTCAACCCTCCCCCCCATTCTCCCACCTCCCGCTTCCTCATTCCCTCCCCCCACTCCTCTTCTCAGTCCTCCCACTCTCCCACTCCCCGTGGCCACCCCCACCCCACCTAGTCCTCCCACTCCCTCTGGCCACCCCCACCCCACCCTAGTCCTCCCACTCCCCCAATGGCCACCCCCACCCCACCCTAGTCATCCCACTCCCCCATTCCTTCACCTCACCCCAGTCCCCCCCTCTCCCATTCTCACCCCACAACCATCCCTCCTCTCTCTCTTTCACCCCTCCAACTCCCCCGTGCCTACCCCCAACCTCAGTCCTCTCTCACACCCCATGGCCCCCCACCCTACCCCAATCCTCTCACACCCCCATTTTCCCCCTCGCCCCCGGGCCCCGTCCCCCTCCGCGCCCCTCCCTCTCCGAGCCTCTTCTTCCCCCTCCACTCCCCTCCCTCTCCCGGGCCTCTTCCCCCCACCCCCCACCGCGCCCCTTCCTCTCCGGGCCTTCTCCCTACCCACGCTCCCCTTCCTCTCCGCGCCTTCTCCTCCCCCTCCTCCGCGCCCTCCCTCTCCGCACCCCCTCCCCCCCTATTTTCGTTGTTACCACTTGATAGCGACAGTCACGTACCGCTCAGACGTCCGCCTCGGCACTCGGTCGATGGAATTTCTTTTTCCTTCTTCAGTTTCTCCGTTTTTTTTTCTCTTTTTTGTTGTTGTTGTTGTTGTTACTGTTGTGGTTTTGAGTTATAGAGGTCGTCGTTGGAGTCGTGTCAGTGTTGGGGTGGTAGGACTGTTGGAGTACTAGTAGAGGGAGTAGTAGTAGTAGTAGTGGTGGTGGTGGTGGTAGTAGTAGTTGTAGTATTTATACCTCCCCTTCCCCTCTCTTTCTTTCCCCCTCCCCTCTCTTTCCCACCCCCTTCCCTTCTTTTTACTCTCCCTTTCCTTCTTCCCCTCCCGCTTCCCTTCCCCTTCCCTCCCCCTTCTACTCCCCTTCCCTCCCCCTTCCCCTCCCCTTCCCTCCCCCCAACAACATACTGCCGCCCGCGATTCGATTCCGCGCCCGTGACCGCAGCCCGACCGTACACACGACATCCATACACCGCGCGTCACTTCTCTCTCTCTCTCTCTCTCTCTCTCTCTCTCTCTCTCTCCTCTCTCTCTCTCTCTCTCTCTCTCTCTCTCTCTCTCTCTCTCTCTCTCTCTCTCGCTCGCTCGCTCGCTCGCTCGGTCTCTCTCTCTCTCTCTCTCTCTCTCTCTCTCTCTCTCTTTCTCTCTCTCTCTCTCTCTCTCTCTCTCTCTCTCTCTCGCTCGCTCGCTCGCTCGCTGTTGCTCTCTCTATCTCTCTCTTTCTCTCTCTCTCTCTCTTTCTCTCTCTCTCTCTCTCTCTCTCTCTCTCTCTCTCTCTCTCTCTCTCTCTCTCTCCCTCTCTCTCTCTCTCTCTCTCTCTCTCTCTCTCTCTCTCTCTCTCTCTCTCTCTCTCTCTCTCTCTCTCTCTCTCTCTCTCTCTCTCTCTCTCTCAGTGGAGTCCCCTTCCACTGATATGTCTTGACGCCACATCTCAGATCTCCCTCGGTATTCTGGAGCTGTTCCTCCCCTCTCTCTCCCTTCTCCCCTCTTCCGCATCTCACGCCTCCCACTTCTCTCTCCCTACCTTGTCTCCTCACTCTCTCTCTCTTTCTTTCTTTTTCTCCCTCCCATTCTCCCTTCCCCCTGCCTTCCTCTGCCCTCTCTTTGATATTGTGTTGTTGTATTGCTTCGCCTTCCCCCCTTCCCCTTTTTTAATGATGGTCTTTATCTCATTTCTGTCTTCCTCTCTCTTTCTTTCCATCTACTTCTTTCGGTTAATCTCAGCTCCTTTTTGCGCCCAATCTCTGTTCTTTTTTCAATTTTCTTTTGTATGATTGTTTTAATATCTTTTTGTGTCGGGCTCTTTCCTACTCTTCCCCCTTCCCTTTCCCTTTCCACCAACCTCCCCATGCTCACCCACCCGCTCTCCTCCCTCCCTATCTCTCCACCTCTCCCTCCCTCCCTCCTCTCCCTCTCTCTCTCCTCCTCCCTCTCTTCCTCCCCCTTCCCTTCCTCCCTCCCTCCCTACCTCCACCCCTCTCTCTCTCCCTCCCTCCCTCCTCCCCCCCTTTCTCTTCCTCCTTCCCTCCCCCCTTTCTGTTTACCTTCAGCTGTAGCGCAGGTGTTCGCCTACTTTCACAGGTGTACATATACCTCGCATCTGTTTCACCACACACCAACAAGCTATAAATGTTCTTAACCTTGTTTCTGTATCGTTTGTATGTGTGTGTGCGTGTGTGAGTGTGCGAGAGTGTGCGTGTGTATATCCGTGCGAGCGTTTTTGTTTGTTTGTGAGCGTGTTTATGTGTGTTTGTATGTGTGAACGAACTCGGGCTATCATCTTTAGTATTTTGTAAGTTTTACCTTCTCGTTCTCCTCCTCCCTCCCTCTCTCCCTCCTTCTCCCCCTCCCTCCTTCCCTCTCTCCCTCCCTCCTTCCCCCTCCTTCCCTCTCTCCCTCTCTCCCTCTCTCCCTCCTTCCCTCCCTCCCTTCCTCTCTCTCTCTCCTCCCCCTCTGTAATTATTCCTTCCGTCTCTCGTCCTTCCTCGCCAACACGCAATCTCGAGAAAGTCACACGCTTGATGCCTTGCGCGAGATGAAAGGAGAAGTTAATTTGTATTTTAGATGAAGGCCATTCAGGGTATTTTGGGTGTAAGGGAGAGATCACACCCGCCGATACGAGGCATGTCCCTTTTGCCAATCGGGAGTAAGACAGGGGCGAGGAAACGGCAGCGGGGCGAGGAGTACAGAGGGAGTAGAGGGAGTGGGGGTGAAGGGGTAGAGGGAGTTAGGGGGGTGCGTAGGGGAAGGGGTAGAGGGAGTGGGGGTGCGTAGCGGAAGGGGAGAGGGAGTGGGGGTGGAAGGGGTAGAGGAAGTCGAGAGGAATGTGTTGGGGAAGGGGTATTGGGAGTGGGGGTTGAGTAGGGGAAGGGGTAGAGGGAGTGGGAGGAAAGGAGGAGGAGAAGGGTTCAGAGAAGTAGATGGAAGGAGAGAAAGGAATACAGAGATTGGGGGAGGAGCAATAGAGAGGGTACCGAGAGGGGGGGGGAAGGGGATTAAGTGAGTAGGGAAAGGAGGAGGCGAAGGGAAGTAGGAGAAGTGGAGGAAAGGAGGAAAGAGGCGTTTTAGATTTTAGTGGGGGATAGGGAGGGGTTGGAAGGATTAGGGGGAGGGGGAGAGATTTCGAAGGGAGGGAAAGGGAAGCGAGTGGATGATTAGGGAGAGGGAGAGAAATTTGGTGAGGATGTGGATTTTGCAGTAGATGGTGGGGGAGAAGGAGGGAGGAATTGATACGGGAGGGAAAGGCGGAAGAAGGAGAGGGAGAGGAGAGGAGAGGAGGAAGGAGGAAGGAGAGGAGGAAGGAAGGAGGGGGAGGGGAAAGGAGGGGGAGGGTAGGGAGGCAAGAGCGTGATGAGATACGCTGAATATTTCAATTTGTTTTTGACT
>NC_091566.1:37410807-37443307 GCF_042767895.1 Penaeus vannamei | reverse complement strand
TTAGTGTTGTTGACAGGTGGTTGCGGCGAGCGAAAACGTCGCCGGGGTTATTTTTAAGCGTAGAATGGTTTACACGTTATTGAGTGTCGGTAAAAGCTGTTCGCGTTCGTGCAAAGTTGGTAGAAATCGATGCGCACGTGTTTTTGCGGGAAGAGCGTCGGAAGGCAGTGCGCGATCCCTCTTTCGGCGAAGGACGGGGCGAAGGGAAGGACTGGGGTGGAAGACGGGGCTTGGCGTTTCCATCTTTCTTATCGTCTTTTGGTTGGGGATGTTTGGGGGGCGGGGGGAAGATGGGGCGAAGTTGAGAGGGAGGGAGGGAGGGAGGGAGGGAGAGAGGAGGGGAAGGAGAAAGGAGGGAGGAGGGAGGGAGGGAGACAGGAGGGGAAAGAGAAGGGAGGGATGGAGGGAGAGAGGAGGGGAGGAGGAGAGGGAGAGAGAGAGAGAGAGAGAGAGAGAGAGAGAGAGAGAGAGAGAGAGAGAGAGAGAGAGAGAGAGAGAGAGAGAGAGAGAGAGCGAAAACGAGAAAAAGAGGAGTCACGGTCCAATCAAAGAAAATGGAAGCACAAGTAACTTCATGCCATCGATAGTCAAAATCCCACGAACGCCAACAACAACAACAACAGTAAGACTCCGGCAAAATACAAAATAAAACAAAAGCCAACTACACGGCCCCGCACGGTCGCCGAGGAAGCCCCTTTCGCCCGTCTCCACAGCGCCGTTGCAATGTGCCGAAAGCGAGAGTGTGCAAGGAGGCAGCGCGGCCACGTTGTGTGCACGAGTGTTGCATGTCGGCAGGGCGGGGGGGGGGGAGAGTAGACCAGCGGCAACAGCAAGCAACTCACGCAAACTTATCGATTGTGGCCACTTTCTGGCCCAGTCCCATTCAGGTGTGACGTGGCCATGCAGCCACACCTGTGACTGGGACTTGCCTGGTATCTGCACGTGTTCGGTGCACCTGTAGTAACACCCCTTCGTCAGTGTGTGTTTGTCTGTGTGTGTGTGTGTGTGTGTGTGTGTGTGTGTGTGTGTGTGTGTGTGTGTGTGTGTGTGTGTGTGTGTGTGTGTGTGTGTGTGTGTGTGTGTGTGTGTGTGTATGTTTGTCCGTGTGTATGTGTGTGTGTGTGTGTGAGTGTGTGTGTGTGTGTGTGTGTGTGTGTGTGTGTGTGTGTGTGTGTGTGTGTATGTGAGTGTCTGAACGTAACTATAAGTATAAGTGTTAAGTGTTTGTGTGTGTATATGTGAGTGTGTGAACGTAAGTATGAGTATAAGTGTTTCTTTGCACATACATGCCGGCGTTTGCTGTTTGCTTTCGCACGTATGTATGTACACGCGTGTTTTTTTCCATATGTGCGTGTGTGTATGAAAGCATACAGACGCTATGAATATTTTTGCCGCCCGTTTTCTCTGATTGGAATGGTGACCGTCGGGGCGAGTCGACACAAACAACACATGTTTTGTCTTCGAGGCTCCTTTCCCCTTTCACCTCTTCACCCTCTGTCTCGTTCTTCTTTGCGCTCGTTGTCGTATCATCCGTTATTGGTTGGTTTTGTTTCGTTTGCTGTTTCCGTGTTTTTGTGTTTTTTTTCGTTTGTTTTTCGTTTCCTTGTGTCAGATTATTAATGTTTTCTTTCACTTTTTCTGTTGTTTTTCTATTTATGCCTTCCTCCCCTTTTCTTTATTTCCCTCCTTTTCTTCTTCCTCCTACTTCTTTTCCTTCTTTTCTTCCACCTCCTTCTCCTCTTTCTCCCCCTCTCCTTTTACTCCTCCTCTTCTTCCTCCTCCTCATTCTCATTTTACTCCTCCTCCTCCTTCTCCCCTCTTCTTCCTCCTCCCCCATTCTCCTGTTTCTCCTCTTCCTCCCCCCATTCCCCCCTCCCTACCACCACCTCTGCCCCCTTCCCTAACTCCCTCTACCATTTTCTACCGACATCTATTTATAGACCAGATCACTAGTATAGAATGCGAACATGTTTCTCTCTATTTTTTCTCTCTTTTTTTCCTTCCTCTCTTTTGAAGAGTGAGAGTAATTTGTATTTTAATTGCCTTTCTCATGTTATGTTATTTTTTCTCTCTCTGCGTCCATCCGTCATCATCATCTCCAAATAGGGGTGATTATGGTGAACACGAGAGAGAGAGAGAGAGAGAGAGAGAGAGAGAGAGAGAGAGAGAGAGAGAGAGAGAGAGAGAGAGAGAGAGAGAGAGAGAGAGAGGGAGGAGGGAGAGAGAGAGAGAGAGAGAGAGAGAGAGAGGGAGGGAGTGAGTGAGTGAGTGAGTGAGTGAGTGAGTGAGAGAGAGAGAGAGAGAGAGAGAGAGAGAGAGAGAAAGTGCTTATGGTGACCTCCAGGTATGGTGAGCTCAGACCCGGAGGGGGGGAGGTTGTGGTGGTGGTGGTGTCAGGCGTCGCTTGTGGTGAAACGTGTGGTGACTGGAAGCGTTAGTGTTGAAATTTGTTTTTTTTTCCGGGTTTTGGGAATGTGTGATGATCGGAAAGACGTGATGTGATGACTCGATGGCGGATCTCCTGTCTATTTTTATCCCCGTGATGATCGAGGGACGGGAGGCCGGGAGGGAGTTTGTTGTTGGTCTAGGCGTTCGTGCTGACTTCTCCGTCTACTTATTTCTTTCGTTATTGCGTGTTGCGGATTCCCTCAGTTGGCGTTCGTGCTTTCGTGTTGATTTTTTTTATTTATTTAGTTATTTGTTTCGCTGTTGCGGATTGTGGATTCCCTCAGTTAGCGTTCGTGTTTACGTGTTGACTTCTTTATTTAGTTATTTGTTTCGTTATTGCGTGTTGCGGATTCCCTCAGTTGGCGTTCGTGCTTTCGTGTTGATCTTTTTATTTGTTTCGTCGTTGCGGATTCCCTCAGTCCGTATTTGCGGCAACGACCTCCCGCAGCGGTGACCTGGCCGTGGCGTTCGGCGGAGGCGGAGGAGATGTAATGCAGCATATCTTGGGGTCACGCAACGCCATTGATCTTGGCCGCTGGCGTCCGTCCCGCCGCCGCCGCGCCGCTGCCTTCGGGGCGCCCGCCGCTGCCTCGCGACCTCCTCCTCCTCCTTCGCCTCCTCCTCCGCTTCCTTCGCCTCCTTCTCGTCTTCCTCCTCCTCCTCCTCCTCCTCCTCCGCTTCCTTCACCGCTTCCCTTCACGTCTTCCTTTTGGCCTCCTCCTCCTCCTCCGCTTCCGCTTCCTTACCTCCCTCCCTCCTCCTCCTCCTCCTCTCCTCCTCTCCCTCCTCCTCCCGCTTCCTTCGCCTCCTCCTCCCTCCTCCTCCGCTTCCTTCGCCTCCTCCTCCTCACTCCTCCTCCGCTTCCTTCGCCTCGCCTCCTCCTCCTCCTCCTCCTCCTTCCGCTTCCTCTCGCCTCATTCGTCTTCCTTGGCCTCCTCCTCCCTCCCTCCTCCACTTCCTTCCGCCTCCTCCTCCTCCTCCTCCTCTCCTCCTCCTCCTCCTCCTCCTCCGCTTCCTTCGCCTCCTCCTCCTCCTCCTCCGCTTCCTTCGCCTCCTCCTCCTCCTCCTCCTCCGCTTCCTTCGCCTCCTCCTCCTCCTCCTCCTCCTCCTCCTCCTCCTCCTCCGCTTCCTTCGCCTCATTCTTCTTCCTTGGCCTCCTGCTGCGACATCTTCGGCGATTCTTCCTTCTTCGCCCCTCCTTATTTCGTCTACTTGTTGGTCTTCCTTTTCCTCGATGTTCTTATTCGTATTCTTCTTCTATTCCTCTTCCTCCTCCTCCTCCTCCTCCTCTCCTTCTTCACCTCCCATTCCTCCTCCTCCTCCTCCCTCTCCTCCTCCTCCTCCTCCTATTCCTCCTCCTCCTCCTCCTCCTCCTCCTCCTCCTCCTCCTCCTCCTCTCCTTCTTCACCTCCCACACCTTCCTCCCACGGACGTCACGACGGCGCTGCAGATGCCAAAGAACTGTCATATCTACTGTAGCGTCCCTTGGCTTTGGCGAAGGAAATTGAGGGATGTAGATTTTTTATCTATCCATCTATCTATCCATCTATCTACCTCTTTTCCCTTGTATGTTTTTATCTATCTATCTATCCATCTATCCATCTATCTACCTCTTTTTCCTTGTATGTATACGTGTTAATTATCTGTTTTATTTACTATATGTATAGATTTTTAGTATTATTTGATTCATATTTTTAGTATTTGATTTATATTACGTTTGTTTTCGTTTTTTTTTTTCTATTCATTATCATCGCCACTATTGCCACGTCTATCCTACGTTGCCGCCGTTCTTATGGGTGATATTTCACGCGATTATTGCCTTTCTGTATTTGTTGTTTAAGGCCGATAATCAATTGCACAGTCGGTCCATGCAACGGCCGGTTTCTCCCCGTGCTTCCGCCGACATCGGTCCTGACGCGTCCGGATCCACGAGTCCGATCTGAAAACGTCGAATTTGAACACGAAGAACAGCGGAGAACATCACGACCCCGGCCACGAAGGATCCCCGGAACACCACCTCGAGCACCGCCGTGAACAGCGAGGGGAGAACACGGAACGGGGGGAGGGGGAGGGGGAGGAGGGAGGAGGGAGGAGGGAGGAGGGAGAGGGAGAGGGGCGAGACGGTGAAAATGTGAGGCATTCGATTGGCGTTATTAGGTTATGGTCTCTCTCTCTCTCTCTCTCTCTCTCTCTCTCTCTCTCTCTCTCTCTCTCTCTCTCTCTCTCTCTCTCTCTCTCTCTCTCTCTCTCTCTCTCTCTCTCTCTCTCTATATATATATATATATATATATATATATATATATATATATATATATATATTCATATGTGTGTATATATATATATTCATATGTGTATATATATATATATATATATATATATATATATATATATATATGTATATATATATATATATATATATAGATATATATATATGAATATACAAATATATATGTATTTATATGTATGTATTTATATATGAAAAAATAATGTATATGTAATTAAATATTTATACATATATGTATATATATATATATATATATATATATATATATATATATATATATATATATATATATATATATATATATATATATATATATATATATATATATATATATATATATATATATATATATATATATATATATATATATATATATATATATATATATATACGCACACATATACACTGCTACTAACTCTGCTTCCCTACATCACTCACTTTGCGTTTCCTCTGCATATTCCGCTTTCCTTTTTTCCCCATCTCTCTCTCTCTCTCCCTTTCACCCCTCCCCCTCCCCCCACTCCCAGCCACGTGAATAGGTGTCTCGCAGGTGTTCGCAGCGCAGGGGAATCGCCTCACGCCAAGAGTATCGATTTGAAAGCCTAACCTGGTGTGTGTCCATTTCGCTCGGGTTTCACGAGGTTTCGCGAATGCTGCCGAGGTTTCCGCGTTCCTTTTACGGGAGGGACACGCACGCGCGCACGCTCACTCGCAGGTGCATGCACATGCACACACACACATACACGTACACTACACACGCACACTACACACACACACACACACACACACACACACACACACACACACACACACACACACACACACACACACACACACACACACACACACACACACACACACACATACACACACACACATACACACACACACACACACACACACACACATACACACACGCGCGCGTGCACAAACATGTATGTATATTCACATTGTACCTGTTTATTTATTTATTCTTCTATTTATTTGTTTATTTATCATTTGGTTTTGTATATTCATTTATTCATTCGTTTATTTAGTCTTTTATTTGCTTACGACACACGCAGAAAAGCCTGTATCTTCCTGGAGTTTAATTCCCCCGAACCGGTTTTGCATAAGAGAGAGAGAGGGAGAGGGAGAGAGAGAGAGAGAGAGAGAGAGAGAGAGAGAGAGAGAGAGAGAGAGAGAGAGAGAGAGAGAGAGAGAGACGAGAGAGAGAGGGAGGGAGACGGAGAGAGAGAGAGAGAGAGAGAGAGAGAGAGAGAGAGAGAGAGAGAGAGAGGGGTGGAAGTGACCTGACTCAACCTCGTTTACTTGACTGTTTTCCCTCTTCCCTCTTCCCCTTTCTTCCCTCCTCATCTCATTCTCGCTCTCCCCCCTATCCTTCCCCCAGTCTCTCTCGCCCTTCTCCTCCCCCCCCACACCCACCCCACCCCCCTCCTCTGTCTTCCCCAGCGATCTTGTCAAGTTCTTCCCCTTCCCCCTCCCCCCAAGTTCTTCCCTTCCCTTCCCCTCCACCCACCCCCTCCCCCCAAGTTCTTCCCCTCCCCCCACCCCCACCCCCCTTAGCTGTTCGTTTTTCTGTTCTTTCTAATATGTCCCCCGCATAACGTAGCAAGTTTTATGCCAAAGTCTCGCAAAACCTGTTTTAGTAGGGCTGTGTCGGCGAGTTATGTTGGGGATGGGAAGGGCAGGCGGGGTTGAGACGTCGGAGGGGGAGAGTGGGGGGGAAGGGGAAGGCAGAGAGGGAGAGAAGGAGAAGGGGAAGCAGAAGAGAAGGAGGAAAGGGGAGAGGGAGAGAAAAGGAGAAGGGGAAATGGAAGAGGAAGGCGGAGAGGGAGAGAAGGAGAGAAAAGGAGAAGTGGAAGGGGGAGAGGGAGAGAGGAAGAGGGCGAGAGAAGGGGAAGAGAGAGGAAAAGGGAAGTGGAAGAGGGAGAAAGAAAGGAAAGAGAAAGAAGAAGGGGAGCTGAAGAGAAGAGAGAAAGAGAGGAGAGGGAGAGAAGAGAGGAGAGGAAGAAAGAAAGAAAGCGAAAACGGAGAAACACAAACCAAGAAATCGCCCCCTTCCCCTTAAAAAGAAAGAAAAGAAAAGAAATGAAAGAAAAAAAAAGAAGTGTCGGATAATGGACACTTAAAGAGTATCGGAGGTGGAGAGCCCCGGCGTTCCCGGCTCTCCAGCGATGTCGTCACGGCGCCCATCGAGGAGGTTCTGAAGTCTGAAGTCGGCTTTCGGTCCCGTCGCGGCGCCCGTGGGGTTCGGAGCGGAGTCGAGGGAAGGGAGAGGGGGAATGGGGGGAGGAAGGGAGAGGGGGATGGGGGGGAGGAAGGGGAAGGGAGAGAGGGGGTGGGGGGTGGGGGGAGGAAGGGAGGAAGGGGGGATGGGGAGGGAGGAAGGGAGAGGGGGATAGGAGGAGGAAGGGAGGAGGGGGATGGGAGGAGGAAGGGGAGAGGGGGGGGATGGGAGGAGGAAGAGGAGAGGGGGGTGGGAGGGAGGAAGGGAAGAGGGAGAGAATGGGAGGGAGGAAGGGAGGACGGGAGGAGAGGGGGGATGGGAGGAGGGAAGGGAGAGGGAGGGGATGGGAGGAGGAAGGGAAGAGGGGGATGGGAGGAGGAAGGGAGGGAAGGGAGAGAGGGAAGAGAACGGGGGGAGGGAAGGGAGAGGGGAACATCTTCTGGAGGGATACGGGCGCCAGGTACGCCTCTCCGGGAAGGGCAGGGGAAGGAGGGCGTGTTCCAGGGAGGAAGAAAGCGATGGAGGGAGGGGAGGGCGTCGAAGGGGGCGATTTTAGGACGGAGAGGGGAGGAGGAGGGGAGTGCGAAGGGAGGAGGAGGGAGAGTAAGAAAGTTAGGAGGAAGGGATGATGGGAGAGGGAGAGGGAGAGGGAGAGAGAGAGGGAGAGAGGGAGAGGAAGAGAGAGAGAGAGAGAGGAGAAATCCCTTCCCCTCTTCCCCTCTTCTTCTCGTCCGCTTTACCTTCCTACATCACCCTTTCCTTTCGCCCCTGCTTTTTATTCTCCCCGGGGGAAGGATAAAAGAAAATGAAGGAGGGAAAAAGTGAGGGAAGGCCAGGAATTGGAAGGGAGGGAGTAAGGGAAGGAGAGAGGGGGCGAGGGAAGGAGGGAAGGAGGGAGGGATCGAGGAAAGGAGGGAGGGAGGGAGAGGGCGAGGGCGAGGGAAGGAGGGAGGGATCGAGGGAAGGAGGGAGGGAGGGAGGGAGGGAGGGGGAGGGAGGGAGGGAGGGATCAGAGGAAAGGAGGGAGGGAGAGGAGCGAGGAGGAGGAGGGAGGGAGGGAGGGAGGGCGAGGGCGAGGGAAGGAGGGAGGGAGGGAGAGGGCGAGGGAAGGAGGGAGGGAGGGAGGGAGGTTTACGAGCGTCTCTTATCAAGATAAGCGACCGAATTAGTTGGTCAGGATCGATGGTGCCCTGTGATGACACCGTGGGGGGGGATAGGCGGAGGGAGGGGGGGGGAGGGATGGCACTATAGACAGCGCTGGACTTAACTTGCTTATGTTTTTTGGATTTTTTTTCTGTACTTTTTGTTGTCTGTTTGTCATTTAGTTTGTCATTTATTCTCATTCACCGCCCTCCCCTCCAAGTACACGCCACGCCCACGCCCACGCCCGTTCACCCTCGTAGCGTGCAGGATACACACCCGCGTCACACTGCGATGCATTCTGATATTATCGTCTCTTAAGGGCTGCAACAACGTGCCTCCGTATGGTAAATTCGACCTTATGAGATTACGAGAGTCATTTAACTCTTGGTTCGGATTGGTTATTGAAGTCGCTCGGTGTTAAGAAGTGTGTTTGGTGTTAAGGGCGAATATCGGGTGTTATCGGTCGAGTTATTAAGGAATGTGATGCGTTGTGTTGTGTCTTCAGGTCATTCATTTTTGTAGCACAGTCCTTATCACGTGTTATCTTCGCTGCTGGTGAGTGCATGGCTCTTGTGTGAGTGTGTGAGTGCATGGCTCTGTGTGAGTGTGTGTGTGTTTGTGTGTGTGTGTGTGTGTAAGCGCGAGTGTGTGTGCGCGCGTATGTATGTATGTATGTGTATATGTGTGTATGTGTGTATGTATAAGAGTGTGTGTACGTCTGCCTCTGTGTGCTAGTGTGCATGTACGTGCGTGTGTTTGCCAAGGCCGGCGGTTTCGTCGGATGATGACGGCGATGGCGGGTCGTGCGTGTACATAATAGTGAGTTCGTGACCACCGGGGTCAGTTGGCGAGGAAGGGGGTGAGGGGGTAGGGGGTAGGAGGGTTGGGGATAGGTGGGTGAGGGATGTCCTGGGAGAGGGGGAGAGGGAAGAGGGATGAGGAGGGGATAGAGGGGGAGAGGAGGAGGGGATAGAGGGGAGAGGAGGATGGGGATAGAGGGGAGAGGAGGAGGGGGTTGTAAAGGGGGGAATAAGGGGGGGAGCAGGGGAAGAGGGGGATGCGGAGGAGACATATAGGGGGGTGACAGAGGTATAGCCAGTGGTGCAGGACGGTCAAAGGATCAAGACGGAAAGATAAAGATGGGGAGGACGCAGGGGGGGAGAGGGAGAGGGGAAAAAGGTCAGAAGAAAAAAAAATAGAGTAAAAAAAAAGAAGTCCGAGGCTGATCGAGAAGTCAGCAGAGAAATTGTCGGGATCCCGTTGCCATTTCCCCTCCCCTCCCCCCCCTCCTCCCCCTCTCTCCTCCCTCCCCCTCCTCCCCTCCTCCACCATCCTCCCTCCTCCCTCCTCCACCACCACCTCCTTCCTCCCTCCACCACCACCTCCCTCCTCATCCTCCCCATCCTCCCTCCTCCCCTCGGATAGGCCTATAAAGCCCGCCTCATGCCCGTAGTGAGAGGTTTTCCGTATCGATCCCTGAGCCATTTTGGGGAGACGGACCATCGAGGTGTTATCCCGACTCTTCCTCTTGCTTACGCTCGCCTCCAAACGGGGGTTTTATTAGCACGAGGGGAGGAGAGGGAGGAGGGAGACGGGAAGGGGGGAGGGAGAGGGGGAGGAAGGGAGGGGAGGAGGGAGAGGGAGAGGGGAAGCGGGGAGGGGAAGGAGGAGGGAGAGGGTAAGGGAGAGGGAGAGGGGAAGGAGGAAGGAGAAGTAGAGGGGAAGGGGGAGACTGAGAGGAAGGAAGGAAGGAGAGAGGAAGAGAGGAAGGGTAAGGGAGGGAGTGAGAGGGAGGAAAAGCGAGAAGGGGGAGAGGGGGTAAGGGGAGGAATACGAGAGAGAGAGGGAAGCGGGAAGGGAGGAGGGGTATTGAGGGGAAGAGGTTTAAGAGCCGTAGGGCCGGGAGAGGAGAAGAGTAGGGGGCAGAGGGGTAGGGAGGTAGAGGGGCGAAAAATAGGAAGAAGGGGGGAGGGAGGTATAGGGGAGAGGGGGAGAAAAGTAGAAGGAAGGAGGGTCTGGGGAGGAGGGAGAGGAGGAGGGGTAGGTAGACAGGAGATTGCAGAGTAGTTAGGGCGAAGGAAGGAAGGGGGGGGGGGAGTCGAGAAAAGTAGCAGGGAGGGGTGGGGGTGTTGGAGAGTGGGTAGAGGAGGGGAGGGAGAAGGTACACATCGTGTCGGCGCGTGCGTGTGTGTATGTGTGCGGATCCTCTCACACGCACATGCAGACACACGTACACACACACACACATACACACACGTGACGGCTACCGTGAACTGGGCCGCTGCTACTTCGAGGCCGTTGTTGCTCCGGTCACTCGCATCCACGCGGAAGACCTCGCTCGAAGCCGCTAATCGATGTGTAAATTTTGCAACATTGCATCCGTGTGAAGCTCGGCGACAGCGACCGTGATGCAACATTTCGAAAGCGCTGCTGAGGGAGAAGAAGCCAGACTGATAATGGCGATAAGAGCGATAAGGATAATGGGTTTATTACTCTGACTTCTGTGTCATTACTAAATTTTTTCGTTATTATTCCTATTATTATGATTATTTATTGATGATAGTTTGTACTGAATGACTATTAATTTTGCCGTATGTAGGTGATAGTAACAGAAAAAAGAGAAGACAAGAAAATAAACAATATACTAAAAGGGAAATCAATATAAAGAAGAAAAAAAGATAGATATATAAATACACACATGAATAAATGCATGAATAAACGAATAGAAAGATGAATAAATAAGTAAGTAGGTAACCAAATGAACAGATAAAGCGTAGAGTAGAACATAGGCAAAAGAGGAGGTTAGATAGATCCCTCCGCCCACACGGACTGTCAGGGTATGTTGGGGGCGGAGTCATGTTGGGGCGGTACTGCGCTGAATTTGCATACCAGGGGAAAAGGGTGGCGGGCGAGGAGCACGGTGGGGAGGGAGGGAAGGGAGAGGGGGGATGGGAGGAAGAAGGGAAGGGAGAAGGGGGAATGGGAGGAGGAAGGGAGAGGGGAACGGGAGGGAAGGGAGAAGGGGGAATGGGAGAAGGAAGGGAGAAGGCGAACGGGAGGGAAGGGAGAGGGGGAACGGGAGGAGGAAGGGAGGGAAGGGAGAGAGGGGACGGGAGGAGGGAAAGGAAGAGAGGAAGGGAGAGGTCGAACGGGAGGAGGAATGGAGGGGAGAGGGAGAAGGGGACTGGAAGGATGGGTGGGAGGAAGAAGAGGGAGGTAAAGAATGAGAGGAGAAAGGGAGATAGGAGGCATAGCAGGGGAGGGAGAGGGAGGGGAAGGAGGAAGGGAGCTAGGGAGAATAGAGAGGAAGGGAAGAAAGGGCAGAGGAAGGGAGCTACGCGGAACAGATAAGTAAGGAAGGGAAGGTAAGGGTTGGGATGGGAAGGGAGGAGGGTAGAGGGGAAGGGTAAGAAGGAAATGAGATTGTACTTTCGCCACTCTCCCTTCCCCATTCGAGCCAAAATGGGGTGGTTTAGTTAAACCATGACTTGGGTTTCGGGAGGAAGGGAGGTGCGAGGTAGAGAAAAATGGGGAGAAAATTTAATGGGGAAGAGGTGGGTAGGGCAGAAGGGAAGGAGAGAGGGAGATGGAGGAAAGAGGGAGATGGAGATGGAGATAGCGAGAGAAAAAATAATAGGGAAGAGGGGGAAAGGAGAGAGGGAAATGAAGGAAAGGGAGATGGAGAAAGAGAAAGAGAGGGAGAAGAGAGAGAGAGAAGAGAAGAGAAGAAAAAAAAGAGAAGCCGAGAATGGGGTATCCAGACGACCGGAAATCTGAATTACTTTTTTTTTCTTCTTTTTTCTGTCTCTTTGCTCTTTTATCTTTCCTCTCTCCTCACCCTCTTCTGCATGACGACAGGGGAAAGATGCATGTACGGTGTATGTATATTTATGCAACATACATATAGATGTACATAGATGCAAAGCGTGCTTGCATACCTCTGTGTACGTGTTATTGCCTAGACTTATTTCTGTGTGTGTGTGTGTGTGTGTGTGTGTGTGTGTGTGTGTGTGTGTGTGTGTGTGTGTGTGTGTCTGTCTGTCTGTCTGTCTGTGTGCATGTGCCTGCGTGCGTGTGTGAATGTTTGTATGTGTGTGCTCGTATGTGTGCGTGTGCGTGTGTATTTTATTTATTATTCCTTATTTACACACACACAAAAAAAAGTTAATGGTCTCCTTAATTCATGCGACGCCACCTGCCTGTCGGAGCGTAGTAGCGAGAGGAGCAGGTAAAGATGCTTATTTGATGACGTCACTGCGGCACGTTTATCATAAAAGTTATTTACATGTTTTTTTTTTTTTCTTTTTCTTCTTCTTCTTCTTCTTCTTCTTCTTCTTCTTCTTCTTCTTCTTCTTCTTCTTCTTCTTCTTCTTCTTCTTCTTCTTCTTCTTCTTCTTCTTCTTCTTTTTTTTTCTTTTTTGGTCGCAGTCACTTTCCGTTAATATAGGAACTTTGTGCAAGGGGAGGGAGTGCGCGTGCGTGCGTGCGTGCGTGCGTGCGTGCGTGCGTGCGTTGAAGGTGGTGCGCCAGACCAATAAATCCTGTACAACGGTCTCGGTCTCGGCACTTCTGTTCCGGTCTGAGAAGTGTTCAGCAGACACTTTGTTATTTTTTGTTGTTTGGGTGATTGTTATTGTTGTTTTTTTGGTGACATGTGTATTTTATCGTCACTTATATTTCATTATTAATCTTGTAAGTTCATATTGTTGTTCAGATATTAATCTCGTTTTGATATCGTTTGTGTTAGTTGTTTTTTTATATTTTTTTTCTCGACTGACAAGACAGCATTAGCGAAGGGTTCGATTCATGAGTGTAGTTTTTTTTTTCTAAATGCTAACTTAAGGTTGACATTCATGCAGAAACATTTTTTTCTTGAATATGTTCAAGCAATCCTGTCTCACTCTCTCTCTCTCTCTCTCTCTCTCTCTCTCTCTCACTCTCTCTCTTTCTCACTCTCTCTCTTTCTCACTCTCTCTCTCTCTCACTCTCTCTCTCTCTCACTCTCTCTCTCTTTCTCCCTCCCTCTCTCTTTCTTTCGCTGTATCACACCCCCTCCTCCAACACCCCCTCTCCCGTGCGTCGATTCCACCGGCCCCCCTGCGAGGGCGGTGGCTGTGACGGCGACGACGGCGACCTGCGGGCGGCGTCTGCGGACCGTGCCGTCCGAATCCCTGCTCGAGATTCGCTTCACGCCTCCGAACACGTCCGCGCTTCCTCAAGGTGTTATGAAAGGTCGACGTGGCGTGATAGCAATTACGGCACTGCAGGGGGCAGGTTATCCAGAGATCATAAAGTTGTAGTCTTCCAGCTGCTCGGGGGCGGCCGACCGACTGGCGCCTGTCTGCCCTCAGGCTATGCACGCAACCCCCCCCACCCCTCCCTCCCCTCTCCCTCTCCCATCCTCCCTCTCTCCCTCTCCCTCCGCTCCCTCCCCCGCAACCCTGTCTCCCTCTCTTCATTTCTCCCCCTTTTGCTCCTCCCCCTCGCTTCGCGCTGCCTCCTCCTCCCCTAACCGGTTGAGCTCCCTTGCGCTCTCTCTCTCTCTCTCTCTCTCTCTCTCTCTCTCTCTCTCTCTCTCTCTCTCTCTCTCTCTCTCTCTCTCTCTCTCTCTCTCTCTCTCTCTCTCTCTCTCCCCCTCCCTCCCTCTCCCTCTCCCCCTCCCCCTCTCGCCCTCTCCCTCTTCCTCCCTCCTCCCTCCCCAATATGTCTCCCCATCTCCCATTCTCCCCTCCTTCCTCTCCCCATCCATCCGTCCGCCGTTCCTTCCACCGGTCCTCCGCCCCTCCTTTCGTCCCGTTGACAGCGCAGTGTGTCCCGCTGCGCTATCTTGTCAGCTTTCTCTAGTTAGATTAAAAGGAGATAATAAAAGCTTATTAACTATGGAGCTCTGGGGGGGGGGGGGGAAGGATTCAAACGAGCTATCTCAGTTTGATTGTTTTGAACTAAATTCTTGGTTTTCGGTTCTTTCTTTTTTTCTTTCTTTTCTTTCTTGCTTCTTTCCCTTGCCTCCCTTTCCCCTCTCCGTCCCTCAATCCCTCATCTCTCTCTTTCCTTCCCATCTTTCTCCTTCTCCTTCTCCCTCTCTCGCTTTCCTTCCTTCCCCTTTCTCCTTCTCCTTCTCCTCCCTCTCTCTCTCTCGCTCTCCTTCCCTCCCCCTTTCTCCTTCTCCTCCTCCTCTCTCTCGCTCTCCTTCCCTCCCCCTTTCTCCCTCTCCTTCTCCCTCCTCTCTCTCTCTCGCTTTCCTTCCCTCCCTCTTTCTCCCTCTCCTTCTCCCTCGTCTCTCTCGCTCTCCTTCCCTCCCCCTTCTCCCTCTCCTCCCTCGTCTCTCTCGCTTTCCTTCCCTCCCCCTTCGCTCTCCCCCCCCCCTCTCTCTCCTTCTCCCTCTTCTCCTTCTCTCTCTCTCGCTCTCCTTCCCTCCCCCTTTCTCCTTCTCCCTCTCCCTCCTCTCTCTCTCGCTCCCTCTTCCTCCCTCTTCTCCCTCGTCTCTCTCTCTCCTTCCCTCCCCCCCTCTCCTTCTCCCTCTCCTTCTCCTCTCTCTCTCACTCCCCCCCTCTCCCTCTCTTCTCTCCCTCTCTCGCTCTCCTTAATGCTTAACTCTTTCCTTACATTCTGCTTGAACAATATGCCGCCGCCTGCTGTCCTCTCCGCCGGAACAGAACGTATCCCAAGTTTGTTCGGTTTCCGGCCGTCCCTCCGATACGGTTGCTATTTCTTCCGTTTAGGGCGAGGGAGGGGTAGGGTGGGGTGTGGGGAGGGATGGGGGGAAAGGGAAGGGGGGAGAGGAGGAGGGGAGGGAAGGGGTAAGAGGGTATTGGTGTAGGAGGGTCAGGGTTGCTTTTGTTAAAGTCGTTTTTTTTTCTATATATATATATCTTTCTTACTCTCTCTCTCTCTCTCTCTCTCTATCTCTCTCTCTCTCTCTCTCTCTCTCTCTCTCTCTCTCTCTCTCTCTCTCTCTCTCTCTCTCTCTCTCTCTCTCTCTCTCTCTCTCTCTCTCTCTCTCTCTCTCTTCGTTCTTTCTACTGTCTGCTTTCCGTACCTCTCTCACCAACCCCATACCCACCCTCACCCACCCACACCCACCCACACCCACCCACACCCACCCACCCAACGGTAGTGAAGGCATTCGAGGAGGCAGAAGGTTTAATATCTAAGCTGTGCGGGATATTAATGGACATACCGGTCCAAGTTTGACGCGATATTTTGGCTCCTGGGACGTAAATTATTGTGCTGTGTTGAACCTTCTCCTTTTATTTTCTCTTTTGTCTCTTTTGTGTCATTTGTATTTATTTGTTTGTTTGTGTGGTTGTTTGTTGAACCCTTTCCTTTTATTTTCTCTTTTGTTTTGTTTGTGTTATTTGTATTTATCTGTTTGTTTGTTTGTGTGGTTGTTTGTTGATGGCTCTCCTTTTATTTTCTCTTGTCTTTTTTGTGTTATTTATATTTATCTGTTTGTTTATTTGTTTGGTTTAGTTGTTTTTTGAACCATCTCCTTTTATTTTCTCTTTTGTCTTTTTTGTGTCTTTTGTATTTATCTGTTTGTTTACTTGTTTGTTTGTGTAGTTGTTTGTTTTAGTTGTTAGTTGATGATGCATGAGGTGGTATGTCGATCGGTTTTGATGTATTCGTGTTTAATGATTGTTGTCTGACTTCATTATGAGTTCGTAATGGAAGTTCAGAACGTTTATCTCTCCTTTCCTATCACTTGTTCTTATTCCTTTTTGTTATCGACCCTTCTTTTCTTCTCGTTCTAATTTTCTAGGTTCTGTTCTATTCTCTTTTTTCTCTGCTTCTTCCGTTTCTCTTCATCCTTCTCTCTCTCTCTTCATCCTTCTCTCTCTCTCTCTCTCTCTCTCTCTCTCTCTCTCTCTCTCTCTCTCTCTCTCTCTCTCTCTCTCTCTCTCTCTCTCTCTCTCTCTCTCTCTCTCTCACTCACTCACTCACTCACTCACTCACTCACTCCCTCACTCACTCACTCACTCACTCACTCTCTTACTCTCTTACTCTCTCACTCTCTTTCCTCTCGCCTCTCCTCCCCCCCGATCCCTCTCTCTTCACTCTCTTTCCTCTCGCCTCTCCCCTCTCTCTCCCTCTCTTTCCTCTCCCCTCTCTCTCTCCACTCTCCCCGAAGACCTCCATACACGCATACTTCCACTCTCTTGATTAATAGAAGCACGTGAGCTATCCGGGGAATCTCTTCATTTCCTGGCCACCTGCTGAGTCGAGAACAGCTGATTGGCCATCGGGAGGGCCATGAGCATCAGCTGTTACCTTTTTGGGAGAGCTTGTTCTATTACGGTTTGGATTTCTGGTGTGGATGATTGGGTCTTGGTGGGTGGGTGGGTGGAGGGTAGGTGGGTGGGTGAGAGGGTGGTGGAGAAGGGGGGTAAGTGGTGGGCTTTTATTTTGGCTTTTTGGGGGGGGGCTTTTTTGTTTTTGGTATTACTTTTTGGTTTTTGTCTTTGTTTTTGTCTCATGGTGTTTTTTTTTCTTTCTCTCTCCTTTTTTTCTATTTTCTCGTCTCTTATTTTCTCTTCTCTTCTCTTTCTCATCTCGCATCTCTCTCTCTCTCTCTCTCTCTCTCTCTCTCTCTCTCTCTCTCTCTCTCTCTCTCTCTCTCTCTCTCTCTCTCTCTCTCTCTCTCTCCCTCCCTCCCTCCCTCCTCCCTCCCTCCCTCCCTCCCTCCCTCCTCCCTCCCTCCCTCCCACTCTCCCTCCCTCTCCAACTCTCCCTCCCTCTCCAACTCTCCCTCTCTCCATCTCCCCCTCTCCCCCTCTCTCCCTCCCAATGTTTCTTTCTTTCTCCCTCTCGTAATATCAGTTCTCTCCTTCTCTCCCTCTCGCCCCTCTTTTCTTTGTTTCACTATTTCTCTGAATTATATTAAAAAAGAAGTACGATGGCGTGTTTGCAGGTAGTAGTGACAGCGTCTCTGCGTTGATGTGATAAGAGACGAGATGAAGAGGACACACCCTGGAAAAAATGTGTGTGCGTGTGTGTGTGTGTGTGCGTGTGTGTGTGTGTGTGTGTGTGTGTGTGTGTGCGTGTGTGTGTGTGTGTGCGTGTGTGTGTGTGTATGTGTATGCATGGGGGGTGTGTGTGTGTGTGTGTGGGGGTGTTTGTGTGGGTGGGTGTCTCTGGATGCATTGTGTATGTGTGTGTGTTGTGTGTGTGTGTGTGTGTGTGTGTGTGCGTGCGTGTACGCGTGTGCGTGGTGTTATACTATTATGTCAGTATGCGTATGGCAGATCTCACAGAACGGAGGAAACGCACGCCGCCAAACGTGCAAGAGGCCAGTGCATGGTTGCAGAGGAGGCGCGGGGTTGGCAGGGCAAAGATCCGTCGGCCCCGGGGGTGTCAGGGGCGGGCAGGGGCGTGGGTAGGCTGGCAAGGGAAAGGGGGGGGAAGAGGGTTGGGGTGGCATGGGAGGTAAGGATGTGGTGGGGAAAGGGGGGAGGGCGGGCAGGGGCGTGGTTAGGCTGGCAAGGGAAAGGGGGGGGGGAAGAGGGTTGGGGTGGCATGGGAGGAGGACCAGGGAGGTAAGGATGTGGTGGGGGAAAGGGGGGGCAGGGCAGGGCGTGGGTAGGCTGGCAGGGGAAAGGGGGGAAGGGTTGGGGTGGACCAGGGAGGGTAAGGATGTGGTGGGGAAAGGGAGGGGGGCGGGTAGGGGCGTGGGTAAGCTGGCAGGGGAAAGGGGGGGGAAGAGGGTTGGGGTGGCATGGGAGGTGGACCAGGGAGGTAGGGATGTGGTGGGGAAAGGGGGGGCAGGGGCGTGGGTAGGCTGGCAAGGGAAATGGGGGGGTTGGGGTTGGGGTGGAGCAGGGAGGTAAGGTTGTGGTGGAGAA
Source organism: Penaeus vannamei (assembly GCF_042767895.1). Taxonomy (NCBI): domain Eukaryota; kingdom Metazoa; phylum Arthropoda; class Malacostraca; order Decapoda; family Penaeidae; genus Penaeus; species Penaeus vannamei. The sequence continues at coordinate 37,425,360 of NC_091566.1, read as the reverse complement.
AGGGGGGAGGGCGGGTAGGGGCGTGGGTAGGCTGGCAAGGGAAGGGGGGGCAGGGGCGTGGGTAGGCTGGCAAGGGAAAGGGGGAGGGTTAGGGTGGCATGGGAGGTGGACCAGGGAGGTAGGATGTGGTGGGGAAAGGGGGTAGGTGTCGGAGGGAGGGTGGAAAGTGGGGTGTGGAGGACTGCAGGGGAAAGGGTTAGAATGGGTTAGGGTTGGGTGTCTGCAGAGAGGGAGGGGGGGAGGATAGATAGGGATAGGGGGTTGAAGGGAGGAATAGGGGGTGGGGGGCTACAGGAAGGAGGGAGAGGGGGTAGTGCAGGCAGGGGGGGGGGCAGGGGTATGTCGTCGGTCGAGACGGTCTCCGCCCTACTGCGCTCACCGGCGACTTCATTAACTAATGGTCCGTGGCAGCCCGAGCAAGACCGGCCGTGTCTCTTACTGTATTTTACTTATGCATTTACCGCCGCGCCTGAGGAGGAGGGCGGCGGGCGGGCGGGCGGGCGTGAGGGCGGGCGGGCGTGAGGGCTGTTCCGGGGGCCTTCGCGGGCGCACCTGGGCGATGACTTGTGCTTTGGCTCCCTCAGCTTTCTTTTTTTTATGCCATAATGTTTCCGCCGCGTGTGATAAAGAGAAGAGAAAGTGGAGACGTGATGAAGAGGAAGAGAGAGAGAGAGAAAGAAAGAAAGAAAGAAGGAAAGAACGAGAGAGAGAGAGAGAGGGAAGGAAAGAGAGAAGGGGAAGGAAAGAGAGAGAGGGAAGGAAGGAGAGAGAGAGAGAGAAAGAAAGGTGGGAAAGAAGGAAAGGTGCGACAATGCGTCAAAGCCAAGTAGGCAAGCAAAAGATAAGGAAAGGGGGGATTCAAGAGGATGGGATGGAGGAGGGAGAGAGGGAGCGGGTGGTTGGGGGGAAGGAAGGAAGAGGAGGAGGGAGAGATAAGGAGGAGGCGATTAGGGAAGGAGCGGGTTGCGAAGGAAGAGAGAGAGAGAGAGAGAGAGAGAGAGAGAGAGAGAGAGAGAGAGAGAGAGAGAGAGAGAGAGAGAGAGAGAGAGAGAAGAGAGGAAAAGGAAGAGGCACTTAGAAGGAGGGAGAAGGGAGAGAGAGATGGAGACAGAGACAGAGACAGAGAGACAGAGAGAGAGGAGAGAGAGAGAGAGAGAGAGAGAGAGAGAGAGAGAGAGAGAGAGAGAGAGAGAGAGAGAGAGAGAGAAGGGGAGATGGGGAAGGGAGGGAAGGGAGGGGAAGGGGAGCGGAAGCAAGAAGTAATCCCACTGATGCGTCTCGCGGGGAAGCAGCGGCCATCATAAGGTTTCATTTGTTCTCGTTACCTGCGCTTGCTATCATAGGCCTAGAACGACCACGCCCTTGCTCGCCCGCACGCCCGCACGCCCGTATACCCGAGGGAGGAAGGGACGAGGAGAGAGGGAGAGAGACCGCTTGCCACTCAGCCTGACGACAGACAGACAGATAGGCAGGCAGGTAGACAGACAGAGACAGACAAGTAGATAGGCAGACAGCTAGCCACTCAGCCTGACAGACAGAGAGGCAGACAGCTAGCCATTCAACCAGGCGAAAGAGAGACAGACAGGCAGACACAGACAGACAAATATAAAGGCAGACAGATGTCCAATCAGCCAGACGACTAGATGGACAAATAGACACAAACATAGACAGCTAGCCACTCAGCCACACAGAGCGACAGACACACAGCCAAACAGCCACTCAATCAGATAGAGCGACAGACACACACACAGACAGCTAGCCACTCAACCAGACAGAGCGATACACAGACAGCTAGCCACCCAGTTAGACAGAGCGACAGACACACACACAGACAGCTAGCCACTCAGCCAAACAGAGCGACAGACACAGACAGCTAGCCACCCAGTCAGACAGAGCGACAGACACACAGACAGACAGCCACTCAACCAGACAGACACAAACACACAGCCAACCAGCCACTCAGCCAGACAGACACAAAACACACAGCCAACCAGCCACTCAACCAAACAGACACAAAACACACAGCCACTCAGAGAGAGCGAACGACACACAGCCAACTAGCCACCCATCCATCCAGACACAAAACACACAGCCAGCCAGCCAGACAGACAGAGACAAAGATCAGAGACAAAGCCCAAAGCAGAGAAATTAGTGAGCGAGGAGGAGGAAACGTTGCGAGTACATGTAATGATTAAGGCCTAATGTGCTCGCCCGTCACAGCTGCAGCGCCCGCTTGGTATGCCCCGGGTGTCCCGTCCGCGCGGTCCTCGCCCCTTTTCCTCCTCCTCTCTTGGGTCTCTCCTTCGTTTTCTCTTGTCTTGTCTTTTCTATTTCTCTTCTCTTTTCTTTTCTTTTGTCTTGCCTTCTCTTGTCTTCTCTTTTCTTTCTTTTCTCTTCTCTTTTCTTTTCTTTTTCTCTTCTCTTCTTCTTTTCTTCTCTTTTTTTTTTTTTTCTTCTCTTTTCTTTTCTTTTTGTCTTTTCTTTCTCTTCTCTTTTCTTCTCTTTTATGGCGTCTTATTTTCTTTCTCCTGTCTTGGGTCTCTTTCTTTTTCTCTTGTCTTCTCTTCTGCGACTCCTTATTACGTCTTGTGTCTCGTCTCTTCTTTTATTTTCTCTTCTCTTCTTTTTCTCTTCTCTTCTATGACGTCTCATTACGTGTTGTGTCCTTTTCTTCTTCTCTTATTTTTTCTCCTTTTCTTTTCTTTTACTCCCCAATTCTCCTTTTATCTTGCGTCATTTTCTCTTCTTTTAATTTTATTTTCTCTTTTCCCTTCTGTTGCGCCCCAATTCTCCTTTTATCATGTGCCTCTTTCTCCTCTTCTCTTTTATTTCCTCTTCTTTATTTCGACCCATTTCTTTTCCTGCCTTGTCAATCTTTTTTCCAGTGCGCTTTATTCGCCTTTATCTTTATTCGTCTTTATCTTTATTCGTCTTCATCTTTATTCGTCTTTATCTTTATTCGTCTTTATCTTTATTCGTCTTAATTTTTATTGGTCTTCATCTTTATTCGTCTTTATCTTTATTCGTCTTTATTTGTATTCGTCTTCATCTTTATTCGTCTTCATCTTTATTCGTCTTTATCTCGAGTGTTCTTCTTAGCGGGAGAGGTTGTACCTGTCCTTCTTGTCACTCTCTTTTGTTGTCTTTCTCCTCTTTCTTCCCCACCGCCACCCCACTCCTCGCCTTTCCTGCGTTATTCTTCTTTTTAATTCTCTGTTCCCCCCTTTTTCTTTCTCCTCTTTTTCCCTTTCTACTTCCTCCTTTCTTCCTCTTTTTTTCTCTTCTCTCCTCTTTTTGGTTCTTTATTCCAAATTTCATTCCCTCCTTGTCCCTCTCTCCTTCCTCCTTCTCCTCTTTTTAATTCTTTATTCTAAATTTCTCTCCTTCCTCCTTTCATCTTTCTCCTCCTTATTCTCCTCTCTCCACTTTATTCCAAATTTCTTTCCCTCTCTCTCCCTCTCTCCTTCCTCCTTTCACATCTTCCTCCTCCTCCTCCTCTCTCCTCTTTTTAGTTCTTTATTCCTAATTTCCCTCCCTTTCCCTCTCTCCTTCCTCCTCCTCCTCCTCTCCCCTTCTTTTAGTCCTTTACTCCTAATTTCCCTCCCTTTCCCTCTCTCCTTCCTCCTCCTCCTCTTCCTTCTTCTCCTTACTCGAATATTCAGGAAAACTCGTGCTTTACTCTAACGTTGCCTGGCGTGTGCGTGTGGCGGTTGTGACAGCGAAATGGCACTGCTTGGCCCGCTGCAGAGGGACAGGGGGGGGGAGGAGGAGGTGGTGGGGGAGGAGGAGGAGGAGGTGGAGGAGGAGGAGGAGGTGGAGGAGGAGGAGGAGGAGGAGGAGGAGGGAGGAAGGAAGGAGGAGGAGGAGGAGGAGGAGGAGGAGGAGGAGGAGGAGGAGGAGGAGGAAGGAGGGGAGGAGGAGGAGGAGGAGGGGGAAGAGGAGGAGGAGGAAGAAGAAGAAGAAGAAGAAAAGGATAGAAAATAAATAATTTAGAAGAGGGACCAAGAGGAAGAGGAAGAGGAAGCAGGGGTGAAGAGGAAGGGCAGGACGAGGAGCAGAGGACGAAGAGGCTGGACGCGGCGTCGCCATCCTTTAAGAACTTGGCTCGTTGCGAAAGTTAGGTCATGTGGCACTATTTATGGGCGGGGTTGACCCTCCCGTGAGCCCGCCCGCGCGCCCTCCTCCAGCCCGTCGTACTTGCGAATCCTGTGTCCTGCTACTGCCGATTCCTTCCTCCTACTGCCACTCCTGTTCCTGTTTTTAATCCTTATCTTTCTTTTTTTCTTCTATTCATCATCATCTGCTACTCCTGCTCCTGTTTTTAATTCTTATATTTTTTTCCCTTCTATTCATCACCATCTCCAATTCTCTCATTCTCTCATTCTGTTTTTTCTAATTTTTAAGAAACATCTTTATCCACTCACCATTTCCTTTTTCCTGTCCTCCAATTCTCTCTTTCTCTTTTTCTAATTTTTAAGGAATATCTTTATCCACTCACCATGTCCATTTTCCTGTCCTCCAATTCTCTCATTCTCTTTTTCTAATTTTTAAGAAACATCTTTATCCACTCACCATGTCCTTTTTCCTGTCCTCCAATTCTCTCATTCTTTTTTTCTAATTTTTAAGAAACATCTTTATCCACTCACCATGTCCTTTTTCCTGTCCTCCAATTCTCTCATTCTCTTTTCTAATTTTTAAGAAACGTCTTTATCCACTCACCATGTCCTTTTTCCTGTCCTCCAATTCTCTCATTCTCTTTTTCTAATTTTTAAGGAATATCTTTATCCACTCACCATGTCCTTTTTCCTGTCCTCTATTTCTCTTTCTCTTTTTCTAATTTTTAAGAAACATCTTTATCCACTCACCATATCCTTTTTCCTGTCCTCCAATTCTCTCATTCTCTTTTTCTAATTTTTAAGAAACATCTTTATCCACTCACCATGTCCTTTTTCCTGTCCTCCAATTCTCTCATTCTCTTTCTCTAATTTTTAAGAAACATCTTTATCCACTCACCATGTCCTTTTTCCTGTCCTTCACTTCGTCTTTGCCTTCGCATTATCAAGACGTCATTATGCTCCGCCTTTTAAATAAACAGATCGATAGAGTCCCCGAGCTCTCGTAATTGGCCTCTTGGAAGTGAGAGATGTATGGGGGCCTTGATCAGGGATTTCTATGGCAGGCTTCTCTTTATTTCTCTTTCTTTGCTCGTTCGCTCGTTCGCGGTTTCTCTCGCTCGCTCGTTCGGGCTTTTTCTCGCTCTCGCTCGTTCGCGCTTTTTCTTGCTCGTTCGCTCTTTATCTGGTTCGTTCTCTCTCTCTCTCTCTCTCTCTCTCTCTCTCTCTCTCTCTCTCTCTCTCTCTCTCTCTCTCTCTCTCTCTCTCTCTCTCTCTCTCTCTCTCTCTCTCTCTCTTTCTTCATCCCCATCCCCCTCAATCCCTCCTTCCCTCTCCCCCTCTCTCCCATTTCCTCGTTCTCTCCAACCCCTTCCCCTTTCTTCCCCTCCTCTTCCTTCCTTCTCTCTCCCTCCCTCCCTCACACGCCCTTCCGATCCTTCTCGCTCGCACATTTTCTCGCAACATTCACTTCGAGGGAAAGTGCACATCCAGCCCCGCTCATTATGTAGAAATCCATTATTCAAAAACTTGGCCGTCCGTGATACAAATGAACCGGTATTAAAAAACATGCCGGCAGTTGGGAGATAATTAACATAGGCAGATCAAAGGTCGGGGCATCGAGGGGGACCAGCCCGCGTCCCGGCTATGCCACGGTGGTTCTCCGTGTCTGTGTTGCTGGGTTTTTTTTATCGTTTGTTGTCTGTGTGTGTGTGTGTGTGTGTGTGTTTGTTTCTGTCTGTCTCTTTGTATTTCTGTTTGTCTTTCTCTTTGTCTTTCTTTCTTTCTCTTTCTCTTTCTCTCTCTCTCTCTCTCTCTCTCTCTCTCTCTCTCTCTCTCTCTCTCTCTCTCTCTCTCTCTCTCTCTCTCTCTCTCTCTCTCTTTCTGTCTTTGTTTCTCAATTCCCTTCCCTCTCTATCTCTCTTTATTGCATCCAGTTTATTTCCCCTCTTTCTCTCTGTCTCCAAAATTTGTCTCCTTTTCAAAAAAAAGAGAACCAGACACAGAAAAAAAATACAACAATAACAACAGAAAGACACAAACAGAGGTAGAGAAAACAGACAAACAAACCTATAGAGAGAGGCGAAGGGAATTCAATATGACTTGGGCGGAAGGCGGAGAAGAGGGAGAGCGAGGAGAGGGAAGGGAGGGTGAAAAGAAGCGGGATAGAGAGTGATCAAAGGATAAGGGAAGGGTCTTCGCAGGAGAGGGCAGGTGAACGAACGAAGGAGGAGGGGGAGAAAGAAGAAGAAGAGGAGGAGGAGGAGGAGGAGAAAGAAGAAAAGGAAGAGGAGGAGGAGGAGGAGAGGAAAAGGACCGAATAGAGAATGGGATGGAAGTATGAAGAGGAGATAGAGAGAAGGAAAAAAGAAATGGATATAGAAGGAACAGAGGAGGAATGAGGGAAGAAACGAGGGGAAAGGAAAGAAAGAGAGGGAAACAGACGGCAAGAAGAGGAAAAATGGAAAATGAGAGAGAAAAGGAAGAAGAGAAAAACGACAAGAGGGAAAGAAAGAAAAAAAATCAAGGAAAGACCCAATTGAAATGAAGAGTAAAAAAACGAGAAAAAAAGCAAATACAAACCAAATATATATATATATATATATATATATATATATATATATATATATATATATATATATATATATATAAGAATAGAACACCGTAATTTCACAAGAAAGATTTTTCTCTGGGTGTTTGAAGAGAACAGGTTGCAGGTAGAAGTGACATATTCGGGAAGTTAAGCCGTGTTTGAATAGAGTTGTGTTTGTGCGTGTTGAGTTTGAGCAATACGTTTGCCTTTGATGACTGCGTTTGTGAGTGTTGATGATGTTTGTGTATAGGTAATAGAAAACTCTCCAGGCGGCGGCGCTAGGATGGGGTTCTCTCTCTCTCTCGCTCGCTCTCTTGCTCGCTCGCTTGATGTTTCTCTTTTTTTTTTCTTTGTCGCTCGCTCGCTCGTTGGATCTCTCTTTTTCTCTCGCTCGATCTCTTACTCGCTCGCTTGATGTTTTTCTTTTTCTCGCTCGCTCGCTTGATGTCTCTCTCTGTCTCTTTCTCTCTCTCTCTCTCTCTCTCTCTCTCTCTCTCTCTCTCTCTCTCTCTCTCTCTCTCTCTCTCTCTCTCTCTCTCTCTCTCTCTCTCTCTCACCTGTCTCATCTGTCTCTGTCTTTCTTCCTTTTTCGCTTTTCCTCCACCCCCTTCATCTCCTCCTCCTACTCCTCTTCCTCCTCCTACTCCTCCTCCTCCTCCTCCTCCTACTCCTCGTTCGTCACCACCACCTCTTCTTTAGATCATCCACCAGTCTCTCCTTACGCTTGGCTCTCCCCCTTTTTCTCACTCTCACTTCCCTTCCATAGAACATGATCTTCGTTGTCCACCTGTCATCATCTTCCCCCTTTGCCTCCTACGCCGCCTCCTTCAGGCTTGGGGATCTGGGTGATGTTCCTCCATCACTGGGAGATTAAGGAGATGAAGTCTTTGGTGGAGGGAGTTTTTATTTTGTTTTAATTCTTTGGTTGCTCGTCAGGTTTGTGTGTCCTGGGTGTTTCTGACTGTCTCTCCTTGGCTGGGCGGGTGGCTTCCCTTCTCTTTGGGGTTTTGATGGGGTTTTCTCTTTTCTGCGTGTGTTTTTGTGTTAACTCTCTGTCTGTCTGTCTGTCTATCCATCTCTCTCTCCCTTCCGTCCGTCCTCTCATCCCCTTCTCCCCTCCTTCCCTCCCTCTCCTCCCCTCCTTCCCTCCCTCTCCTCCCTCTCTTTCCCTCCCTCCCTCCCTCCGTCCCTCTTAACTGCCTACGTCTGTGATCATCTCCCGACCGAGTATTTAGAGGCGTCGGCGAGCGCATTAGATCCCCAGGTGAGAGGAAGCGCCGTCTGAGTCGATTCCCGGATCAAAGAGCGAGCGAGACGGGCGGGTTCGCGAGCCCGGGCAACGGCGGGGCACGTTGAGCGACGTTCCTCTTGGAAATGGGTCTTGGGGACTCTCTGGCGTCGGCGAGGGGCGTGGGTGTGAGGGGGCGCTCGAGAGGGACTCTTGATTCGCGGTTATTATTATTTTTCTATCTCTCTTTTATTTATTTCTTGTCTTTTGTTTTTTTTCTGTTTTTCTTTTTTACATTTTTCTTTCTGTTTCTCTTATCTTTGCTCCTCTGCTCTCCTCTCTATCTATTTATCTGTCTATCTGTCTATCTTTCGCTCGTCACTTTCTTTATCTTTAATTTCCCTTTTGTTATCAGCTTTCCGACTTCCCTCCATTCCCTTTCCCATTTCCTCTTTCTCCCCCCTCCCTTTCCCGATTTCATTCAGACCCCCCAATTTTATCCCCCCCCCATCCCCCATTTTTATCCCCCCCCCCCCGTCGTTGACAGTTTGCGTGACACCTAAGACCGACGTGAAATATGTGGGGATTTTTGGTGCTGACACCTGTCCGTCAGCCAGATCTGAAGACAGCGACAGGGAGATTATGAGGAGGTAGAAAGGAGGGGAAGGGAGGGGGAGGGGGAGGGGGCGGGTAGAGAGGGAGAGACAGCATACCCCAAATTAAAAGAAATTTCAGGCATTGCACGGTGGATGATGCACTCTTAATATGAGAAAGCTATTGTTTTTTCCCTTAATTCTTCATCTCATTTGTTTATTTATTTATTTCCTACTTGCTTTCTTATTCTTAATGTGGTTGTTATAAAATCGAAGATCATGAGCATCGTTATGTAGATACAACGAAAAAAAAAGAAATAAATAAATGCATTTGACAGTGACAAGTCCAAGCGCAGAATTACTGTATATAGATTCAGGAAGATCCAGAATCGCAGTAAATGAGTGGAAGAAATGGCAATAATGGTGATAAAGAGAGGGTTCGGCATCTCAGTCCGCCCACAAAACGCCCACAGCCGCCCATAGCCGCCGCCCTCTCCTTCAGACTCCAAGAGGGAACCATATAGAGCCACGTACCCTTGTTTTGTTCCAGAATAGTGCCACCGCGGGAACTGTTGGCCCTTTTTACCTCTCTCTTTCTCCCTCTTCTTTCTCCTTCTCTCTCTTTTACATCAATCTCCCCGCTTGTTTTTTTGTGTGATGCGGTCGGTGTTTTGGGAATTTTTGTGTTTCTCTCTCTCTCTTTCTATTTCTTTCTTTCTCTCTCTCTCTCTCTCTCTCTCTCTCTCTCTCTCTCTCTCTCTCTCTCTCTCTCTATCTCTCTCTCTCTCTCTGTCTCTCTCTCTCTCTCTCTCAGTAGGGAGTAGGATAAGGGGAAGGGGGTAGGGCATAAGGAAAGGGGGGGGAGAGGGGAAGATTGTGGAGTGTAGGGGAGGGGGGGGTTAGTCGAGCTCACTCATCAATCTTTTCCCCCAAAATCCGTCACCATCCTTCCTCTCAAGCTGTCAGCCGCTCTCTAACTCTGCTCCTCTCTTTCGCTTTCTTCTGTCTCGCTTTTGTCTTGCTCTCTTTCTCTCTCTCTCTCTCTCTCTCTCTCTCTCTTCTCTCTCTTCTCTCTCTCTCTCTCTCTCTCTCTCTCTCTCTCTCTCTCTCTCTCTCTCTCTGTCTCCCTCCCTCCCTCCCTCCCTCCCTCCCTCCCTCTCCCTCCCTCTCCCTCCCTCTCCCTCTTTCTCTCTCTTTCCTCGCACCTGTCCCTTCTCCATCTTTTATTCGCCTTGTCTCATTCCCCATCCGACCCCATCCACACGTAACCAGGCCACCAGACCTTCCTTGATATAGTATAGGCTGACTGAATGTTATTTTCCTTCTCCTCCTCCTCCTCCTTTTGTTCCTCCTTCTCCTCCTCTTCCTACTCCTTTTCCTTTTGTTCCCCTTTCTCCTCCTTCTCCCCTTCCTTCTCCTTTCCCTTTGGTTCCTTCTTCTCCCCTTCCTTCTCCTTTCCCTTCTGTTCCACCTTCTCTTCCTCCTCCTTTTCCTTTTGTTCCTCCTTCTCCTCCTCCTCCTCCTTTTGCCTTTCCTCCCCCCTCCCCCTCCCTCCCTCATGTCCGCGCTCTCCCCCAACCTCCCCCAATTCTTTGACTCCCCCTACCCCTCCCATTTCCTTGACCCCCCCTCCCCCTTCCCCCCTAGTCATTTCTCTTCAAGTTGGCTCTGTTTTTTTACGTGGTTGGCAATACTCATTTTTTCCAGTTTGAAACCAGCATACGGGGACTCGTAAAAATGGAATTATGGAACGAAAGTAGAATGAGAGAGAGAGAGAGAGAGAGAGAGAGAGAGAGAGAGAGAGAGAGAGAGAGAGAGAGAGAGAGAGAGAGAGTGAGAAGAAAGAGACGCAGAGAAAAAAGAAAGAGAAGGAGAAAATAGAGAGAGAAATAGAAAAAAACAGGAAGAGAAAAAAGAAAGAGAAAGAGAAAAAAGAGAGGCAGAGAAAAAGGAAAGAGAGAAAAAGAAAAAGACAGAAAGAGAGGAATAGAAAGAAAAGAAAGAGAAGAAAATAAAAGGAAGGAGAAGAGAGAGAGAGAGAGCGCATTTTATCCTGTTGAATGACGTCACGCATGCAGGATTTTTTTTTTATAATTCGACGACAAATGGTGCAAAAATCTTGTTATCTCGTTTCTATTTTCAGCCTCTGCAGTATTTGCTGAATTTATTTTTCTTTACGATGTTGTTTTTTTTTCATTCCTTTGCCTTCTTTATATCATCCTTTTCTTCGTTGTCTGCCTGCTCTTTCCGTTGTTCTTTCCGTACTTCTCTTTCTTCTTTTTCTTCTCCATCTCCTCCTGTTTCTTCTCTCCTCTTCTGCCCTTCTCCCTCTCCCTCTCCTTTTCATCATCTTCTTCTTCCACCTCCTCTTCTCTCCCTTTTCTCCTCCTCCTCCTCCCCCTCCTCCTCCTCCTCTCCTCCCCCTCCCTCCTCCTCCTCCTCCTCCCTCCCTTTCTCCTCCTCCTCCTCCTCCTCCCCTCCTCCTCCTCCTCCTCCTCCTCCTCCTCCTCCTCCTCCTCCCACCTCCTCCTCCTCCTCCTCCTCCTCCTCCTCCTCCTCCCTCCTCCCTCCGCTTCCTCCTCTCTCCTCCTCCCCCCTCCTCCCTCCTCCTCCCTCCTCCCTCCTCCTCCTCCTCCCTCCGCTTCCTCCTCTCCTCCTCCTCCCCCTCCTCCTCCCTCCTCCCTCCTCCTCCCACTCCTCCTCCTCCTCCCTCCTCCTCCTCCTCCCTCCTCCCTCCGCTTCCCTCCTCCCTCCTCCTCCCTCCTCCTCCTCCTCCTCCTCCTCCTCCTCCTCCCTCCCTCCCTCCTCCTCCTCCTCCTCCTCCTCCTCCTCCTCCTCCTCCCTCCGCTTCTCCTCCCTCCTCCTCCTCCCCCTCCCTCCTCCTCCTCCTCCTCCCTCCTCCCACTCCCTCCTCCTCCCTCCTCCTCCTCCTCCCTCCTCCTCCTCCTCCTCCCTCCCTCCCTCCTCCCCCTTCCTCCTCCTCCTCCTCCCTCCCCCTCCTCCTCCTCCCTCCTTCCCCCACCTCCTCCTCCTCCTCCCTCCTTCCCCCTCCTCCTCCTTCCCTCACCTCTTCCTCCTCCTCCCCCTCCCTCCTCCTCCTCCTCCTCCTCCTCCCCCTCCCACTCCTCCTCCTCCTCCTCTTCCTCCTCCTCCTCCTCCTCCTCCTCCCTCCTCCTCCTCCCTCCTCCCTCCTTCTCCCCCTCCTCCTCCTCCTCCCTCCTCCTCCTCCTCCCTCCTCCTCCTCCTCCTCCCCCTCCTCCTCCCCCTCCTACTCCTCCCTCCCTCTCCTCCCTCCTCCTCCTCCCTCCTCCCTCCTCCTCCTCCTCCCTCCTCCTCCCTCCTCCCTCCTCCCTCCTCCTCCTCCTCCTCCCTCCTCCTCCTCCTCCTCCTCTCCCTCCTCCTCCACCTTCTTCCTTCTCCTCCTCCTCCTCCTCTCCCCTCCTCCTCCTCCTCCCTCCTCCTCCTCCCTCCTCCTCCACCTCTCTCCTCCTCCCCCTCCTCCTCCCCCTCCTCGTCCTCCCCCTCCTCCTCCTCCTCCTCCCCCCTCCTCCTCCTTCTCCTCCTCCTCCTCCTCCTCCATCTCATTTCTAATCGGAATTCTAGTCTTGTTTTGCCTTCTTCGTACACACTTTTTTTTTACGGGGAAAATCGTGTAAAAGGAGGAAGAGAAGACGTTTTAGCGAAAGAAATAACGAATAGAGGAATAGGAAAAGGAAGTAAAAGGAGGTCTAGAGAGTGAAGAAATTGTAAAATGGAACTGTTCGAGAGATGAAGAAAAATAGACAAAGGAAGACAGAGATGCGCATGGCTTGAGAGAGAAAGCGAAGGGGAAGATAAGAAGGAGAAGAGAATAAGAGGAGGAAGATAAATATAAAGGACGGAAATAGCGCAGACGAAAGAGGAAAGAGCAACAAGAAATTAAAATCAACCCCCTCCAAAATAATGAACAAGAAGGAAGTAATAGATCTTAAAAGTTTTTGTTTCCCTTCCCCCCCCTACCCTCCCCAACCCCCACATATACACATACCCCTACCTCCCTCCCTCCCCCTCCCCCACACACACGCTTCCCAGCTCAAAAAAAAAGAAAAACAACGACCTTCTTGTTTATATTCTAATTATTGAAATCCTCTCCCTCTCCCTTCCTCTCCCCTCCTTCCTCTCCCCCTCTCCTTCCCCTCTCCCTCTCCCTTCCCCCTCTCCCCACCTCTCCTCTCCCCCTTCCCCCTCCCCTCTCCCCTCCCCCTCCCCCTTCCCCTTCCCCACCTCCCCTCTTCCTCCTCCCCCTCTCCCTTCCCCCTCCCCCTCCCCCTCCCCCTCTCCCTCCCCTCTCCCTACCTCCCCTCTCCCTCCTCTCCCTCCCTCCCCCTCCCTCCCTCCCCCCTCTCCCTTCCCACCTCCCCTCTCCTCCCCCTCCCCTCCCCCCTCCCTCCTCGCCAAGACCGCAAGACCGACGCCATTTTCTTTCACTCTGGAACCTTCTGCGCGGGACCGAGCGTAAGGAAGGAGGAAGGGAGTTGCGTGTCGTTAAGGAGGAAGGAGAAACGGAGAGAAAATGTTTAAGAAGAAGTAAAAGAAAAGAAAAGGAAGGAGAAACAGAGAGAAAATATCTAAAAGGAGGTAAATGAAAAGAAAGGGAAGAAGAAAGAGAGGAGAAAGTGTGTCTAGAAAATGTTTAAGAGAAAGAGGAAGAAGAGAAAAGGAGGAAGAGGAAACGGAGAGAAAATGTTTAAGAAGAAGCAAATGAAAAGGAAAGGAAGAAGGAGAAAGAGAGGAGAAAGCGTGTCCAGAAAATGTTTTGAAAAGAAGAAGAGAAAAGGAGGAAGGAGAAACAGAGAGAAAATATCTAAAAGGAGGTAAATGAAAAGAAAGGGAAGGAGAGAGAGAGGGGAAAGCGTGTTCAGAAAATGTTTTGAAAAAGAAGAAGAAGAGAAAAGGAGGAAGAAGAAACAGAGAGAAAATATCTAAAAGGAGGTAAAAGAAAAGGAAAGGAAGGAGAGAGAGAGGAGAAAGTGTGTCCAGAAAATGTTTTGAAAAAGAGGAAGAGGAAACAGAGAGAAAATGTGTAAGAAGAAGTAAAAGAAAAGAAAAGGAAGAAGAAATAGAGGAGAAAGAGTGTCCAGAAAATGTTTAAGAAAAAAGAAAAGAAAAGAAGGAAGAAGAAACAGATTGGAAAGACTGTCCAAGAAATATTTTAAAAAGAGAAAAAAGGAAAAAGAAGCAGAAACGGAGGATAGAGACCAAATATTTTTAAAAGTAAAGAAAATAACAAAAATGAAGAAGAAACACAAGAAAGAGAAAATAATGAAACTGGGAGGGAGGGAATGAATAAAAAAAGGAACAAGAAACACAAGATAAAAAAGAGAATGAAGCTTTGGCGAGAAAAGAGGAAAAAGAAAAGAATGAGGCGAGGGAGTAAAAAAAAGAAAAGTTGGAAGGAGTGAGAAATGTTGATAACAAAGGAGGCCATCAGAAGGAGAGAAAGATGGGCGGGTGAGAGGAGCAAGGTGAGGAAAAGTCAATTGAAAGTGAAGAAAGAAAGCGTAGCCTATTAATTTGAGATAGAAGAAGAGAAGGAGGAGGAGGATGGGTAAGAGAAGAAGGATAGAGGAGGAGGAGGGGTAAGAAGAAGGATAGAGGAGGAGGAGGAGGAGGAGGAGGAGTAAGATGAAGGAGGAAGGAGGAGGAAGAGAGGAGGAGGTGAAGGAGGAGGAGATGGGGTGAAGAAGATGAAGGAGGCGGAGAAGAAGAAGGAGGAGAAGGGGTGAAGAAGATGAAGGAGGCGGAAAAGAAGAAGAAGAGGAGGAGAAGATATGAAAGTGAAGGGCAGGGAGAAGGAGAAGGATAGAGGGAAAAGAATATGAAGGAGAAGGGTATAGGAAAAAGGAGTAGGAAGTAAGAAAGAGATTGAGAAGAATAACAAAGGGGTAGAAAGAGACGGGGGATAAAAAACAGACAGACAGACAGACAGATTGACTGGCTGATTGGCTGTTCAAGTTAGACAGGCATAGACAGTAAAGAGGAGAAACA
>NC_091566.1:37398307-37408307 GCF_042767895.1 Penaeus vannamei | reverse complement strand
TCTCTCTCTTTCTTTCTCTCTCTCTCTCTCTCTCTCTCTCTCTCTCTCTCTCTCTCTCTCTCTCTCTCTCTCTCTGTGTGTGTGTGTGTGTGTGTGTGTGTGTGTGTGTGTGTGTGTGTGTGTGTGTGTGTGTGTGTGTGTGTGTGTGTGTGTGTGTGTGTGTGACACGTAATGTCGAGGGTGGCGCGGTAATTATTGTTAGTGAAGGAATATTATTGGTATGTTAATGGGCGCTGATAACTTTGATTGATTGGGTATTGTTAGAGTAACGGCGTCTCGTCGGGATAGCACGTTCTTCACTCGTGTTCTCTCGTGTAATTGTCCTTCTTCTTCTTCTCCGTTCCTCCTCTTTCTTGTCTTCTTTTTCTCCGTTCCTCCTCTCTCTTGCCTTCTTCTCCCTCTTCTCCGTTCCTCCTCTCTCTTGCCTTCTTCTTCTTCTTCTTAATCCTCCACTTCTTTCTTCTCCATTTCCCCCTCCTCCTCTTCCTCTCTCTCCTCCCCTCCATCCTCCACCACCTCCCGCTCATGCCCCCCCCTCTCCCCAGTCCTCCAGTTCCTTCTCCTCTTCCTCCTCCTCCTCCTTATCCTCCTCCTTCGCCGCCGAGGATGCGCGAGTCGGCGTAAATATCGTAATTGCGGCGCCGTTCCAGGTTACAGCATGTTTGACATTTATGCTAATGTTTCGTCGAGTGGAGGCGCGACACCTGGCGGAAATGTTAACTGCCCCGGTGCCCGCTGCTCTGTGCGGGTGCATCTGTGTTTGTTTGTTTGTTTGTCTGTGTGTCTGTTTGTTTGTTTGTGTCTGGCTGTGTGTCTGTTTGTTTGTGTCTGCCTGTGTGTCTGTTTGTTTGTTTGTCTGTCTGTGTGTCTGTTTGTTTGTGTCTGGCTGTGTGTCTGTTTGTCTCATTCTGGTTCGGTTGTTTTTGTCTGTCTGTCTCTCTGTTTCGTTTTTCTCTTTCTGTTTCGTATCTGTCTGTTTGTGTCTTTCTGTTTCGCTTGTCTGTCTGTTTGGCTCTTTCTGTTTCGTTAGTCTGTCTACTTTTCCTTCTTGTTTTTTTTTCTTGTTTTATCTTTCATTCTTCGGTCTAGGGGGTGAGGTGAGAGGGTGAGAGAGGGAGAGTAAGAGGGGAAGAGTGGGAGAATGGGGGGTTAAGGTGAGAGTGATAGGGGGGGGGGGGAAGGGTAGAAGGAGAATGCATAAATACATCGGCGATTTTCAGTGTCGGATTTCCCCCGACGAATCGGCATGGCCAAGAGCGTTCAATCAGACCCCCAGTTACCGGGCGCTGTTGCCGCATTCACATGAGTATTTCCAACGTGGCGGCTTTCGGGGGGTTTTGCTGGAGTCGCACCGAAGGGCTTTTGGAGGGGGGGGCGCAGCGGTGTGTGTGGGCGGGAGTGCGCTTTCGCTGAGGGCGGGAGTGTTCTCAGGCGGGCGTGTGCGGGCGCGTGCTCGTGTGTGGAATGTGTGTGTGTAGGGATGTTTGTGAAGATCAAAGATTTTTCCTTTATCCAAATATTGATTAAAATAAGGAACAAACAACAACGACACACATGCGCGCACACGCACACGCACGCACACACACACACACACACACACACACACACACACACACACACACACACACACACACACACACACACACACACACATACACACACACACACACACACACACACACACACACTGTCCGCTCTTTCAGTGCATCTAAGGAGCTCTTTTAGCACTTGAGATTTAAAACCCCTGTATGCTTTTTTGGTCGTTTATTTTCACTTATATATATATATATATATATATATATATATATATATATATATATATATATATATATATATATATATATATATATATATATGTTGTATCTGATACTGTATATCATTACAGTATATTATAACATTACCATTCTTGTATTTTATATGACCATATTAGTGCTCTGTTTTATCATATCATATCATATCATTACATGTATTTGTATTAAAGCCCCATTCAATTTTATCATAATACATGTTTATACATATTATTATTGTTCTATCTTATCTTGTCATTACGTTTAAGGGTATTAAGATTAATTAAGATTAATTTTGTCTCATCATAATATGTGTTTATACATATTATTAATGTTCTATTTTATATTACCATATATTTTCGTTGCGGTTGTGTTTATTACAACTAATTTTATTTCATGATATGTTTATAGATATTATTAATGTTCTCCCTTACGGTTATGTTTGTTATAACTGCCATTTCACTCCACCAAAACATGTGGTTATATTGACATTGATTTTATCCTCTATATTTACATCAATATCTCTTATCCTTTATATTTACATTGATATCTCTTGTCATTTATATTTACATCGATATTTCTTATACCATTTATATATATAATGATATCTCATACTTTATATTTACACTGATATCTCTTATACCTTTATACATACACTGATATCTCTCATCCTTTACACATACTCTGATATCTTTCATCCTTTACACATACACTGATATTTCTTATCCCTTATACATACACTGATATTTCTCATAATTTATATTTACACTGATATCTCTTATACCTTTATACATACACTGATATCTCTCATCCTTCATACATACACTGATATCTCTTATACCTTTAAATTCACACTTTATATTTACACTGATGTCTCTTATCATCCTTTATATTTACACTGATGCCTCTCCTCCTCGTGACGCAAGGACCTCCTCTTAACTCCCTTCTCCTCCTTCTCCTCCTGCAGGGTCGATGTAACCGTGAGAAGCCGCCCTGCAAGTACTTTCACCCTCCGCAGCATCTCAAGGACCAGCTGCTCATCAACGGAAGGAACCACCTGGCTCTCAAGAATGCCATCATGACTCAGATTCAGGGTCTCAGCCCAGGCACCCCCGTCGTACCAGGCACTATACCAGTTGTAAGTTCCTCAGCTACTCCTCCTCCTCCTCCTCCTCCTGCTCCTCCTGATCCTCCTGGTCCTCCTGGTCCTTATCCTTCTTTCCTTGTCCTATTCCTTCTGATCCTCTTGCTCATCCTTCTTTCCTTGTCCTCCTCCTCCTGCTCCGTTTTATCCTCCTTTCCTGATCCTCATTTCCTCCTCCTTATCTACCTTATTTTCCTTCTCCTCCTTCTCCTCCTCCTTCCCCCGGTTATCCTTATCCACCTTATTTTCCTTATCTTCATTTACCTTCTCCTCCTAATCATCCTTATCCTCCTTCTTCCTTTTTCCTTTTCCCCGCCTTTTCTTTTTCCTCCATGCCGTCCCTTCCTTATCCTTATTTTCTTTATATCCTTTTTTCCGTATCCTCATTCTCCTCCTCTTTTTCCTGATCCTCATTCTACCTTATCTTTTTTCCCTTTTCCTTTTCCTCCATGCAGTCTCTTCCTTATCCTTTATTTTTCCTTCACATTCTCTTTCCATATTCTCATTCTCCTCCTCCTTCTTCTTCTTCACGTCCTCACCTCCTCACCTCACCTTTTCCTTCCCCTCCTCCTTTCTTATCTTCCTCCTCCTCCTCCTCCTCCTTCTGCGCCGCCGCCAGCCGCCAGCATCCGACCCCCACCCCTCCTCCTCCTCCTCCTCACCTGCATTCCTCATTGCTGATGCTCATGCTGCGCTCATGCTGTTCCTCGGACCCATATTTTCATTTTGCCTCTTCCCTTTTTATTCGTCTTTTCGTTTTTTTCATCTTCCATTTCTGTCTTTTAGGATTTTTCTATTATTATTATTATTTTTTTTCATCCTCCATTTCTGTCTTTTTGGATTTCCCTATTATTCTTTTTATTTTTTATTTATTTATTTATTTATTTTTAGTCCGTCGTTTTTGGATTTTTTCTTTTTCTTTTCCTTGGCTCTTTCCATCTTTACTGTTATTTCTCTTTATTCTTATCGTTATCTGCTTACCTTGCTACCACTATGACATTTTGATTCATATTCCGTGAAATCATTATCTCTCTCTCTCTCTCTCTCTCTCTCTCTCTCTCTCTCTCTCTCTCTCTCTCTCTCTCTCTCTCTCTCTCTCTCTCTCTCTCTCTCTCTCTCTCTCTCTCTCTCCCTCTCCCTCTCCCTCCCCCTTCCTCCATCCATCCATATCCATACCCTCCATCCTCTTTCCTCCCCACCACCTCCTCCCTCATTCCATCCCTCTCGCCACCTCCTCACTCCCCCCACCACTTTCTCCCACACTCCTTCCCTCTCGCCACCTCCCTACTCCTCCTCCTCCCTTACTCCTGCCTTCTCGCCACCTTCTCCCTCACTCCCTCCTCCTTCCTCACTCCTTCCCTCTCGCCACCTCCTCTATCACTCCTTGCCCCCACCACTACCTTCTCCCTCACTCCTCCTTCTCCCTCCTCCCTCCTCCTTCTTCCTCACTTCCTCACCCCTCCCTCCTCCCTCCTCCCTCCTCCTTCACTCCTCCCTCCTCCTCCCTCCTCCTGTGTAGTGTGGCCTCCGAGTGAACTAACAAGTCGCTGTCACTGCCCCCCTTGAAGCTTTCCTCCGGTTTCCTCCTCCAGTGTCCCGCCGCCTCTCCCTGGCCCCTCCGCGTGTCGCTTGCACCTCGCCCTCTGTGTGTCAGTGTGTCTTTTTCTGTGATTTCGTGTTTTTTTGTGTGTTATTTTGATTTGTATCTTCGTGTGTTTGTATGTATATGCGTGTGTGTGTGTGTATATGTATATGTATATGTATATGTATATGTATATGTATATATATATATATATATATATATATATATATATATATATATATATATATGCATATGTATATATGTATGTATGTATATGTATATATGAATACATACACATGTGCACCATATGCATATTGATTATTGTAGATTGTGTTTTATATTTTTGTGATTATATCCATATGTTATATTTTTACTGCTTATTTCGTGTTGGATTCTGCTTGCGAATGCATACGCGTATGACATCACTTCATTCCAGTATGACACATGAATCTGCCGGAGCCTAACATGCAGTTGCAGGCTGTCAGCGTGTGACCATTTGAAGCTTTTGTGTCTGGGGAAGAATTAGAGAGAGAGAGAGAGAGAGAGAGAGAGAGAGAGAGAGAGAGAGAGAGAGAGAGAGAGAGAGAGAGAGAGAGAGAGAGAGAGAGAGAAAGAGAGAGAGAGAGAGAGAGAGAACCAAAGCCCTCCATGTAAATAAGGCTTAGCATGACTGCCGGGTAGAGACGTCCTATCTATTGCTGATGTTTTATTTATGG
Source organism: Penaeus vannamei (assembly GCF_042767895.1). Taxonomy (NCBI): domain Eukaryota; kingdom Metazoa; phylum Arthropoda; class Malacostraca; order Decapoda; family Penaeidae; genus Penaeus; species Penaeus vannamei. Next base: position 37,403,078 of record NC_091566.1, on the reverse strand, counting down.
GGAAAATGTAGGCTTGGGACGCCCCGCCCTCCCGCGCAGCCAGCCCGCTCTCTTTCTTCACTTTTAGGCCAAAAAAAAGGGAGGGAAACGAAAAGAGAGAATCGTTATTTCCAAATTAAATGCCTTTTGCGACCCGCTTCGTATCAGGGGAGAATCGCCCTCCTAATTCTTGCATTTATTTACGAGTACTGGTGTCGATTTTTATTGGAAAGGAGAGAGAGAGAAAGGAGGACGCGGAGAGAATGTGCAATTGTCTCGCGGAACGTAATAATTAATCGCTAATAGAATCGTAGGACACGCTAATGACTTTACACTCCTCAAGACCGCCGTTAAGACAATGCTGGGCATATGCCATCTTCTCGACTCTGCTTTGCGAGTCTTAAAAGTCGGCAGACGCGAGCCGGCGCACCACCTGGCAGTCTCGCGGCCAAGAACAAGGTAATGGCGGGCAAACGCTTATTTATGTTTATGTAAATTGGAAGTACTTTTTTCTCAAATTGTAATGTATTGTGTGTCCCCTGATGGTTCGGGAGGCGGCCATCTCGCAGTTTATCTTTATTTATTGTGCCTATGGGCGGGACTTGTTTCTCCGCGCGGACGGAAGGGAGCCCAGGTATACAGGGGCGCTTACATACACGCGCGCTCACGATTTTTTTATTTTATTTTATTTGATATCTTTTTTTATACCAGTCTTTTGCTTTTATCTCCGCTTTACTCGCCGTCTTTCCACCGAGATATCCCGAGCCGAGGAGTCAGATAGGGGGATAGAATAGGGGTTTCAGGATGCGTTGGAGCAACTTCAAGCACGTAGCCATTCCGAGATGAGCCTGCAGGAGAAACGGGGTGCCAGCAGCGAGCGAGGGAGGCGGTCGTAATGGGCGCAGGCGGCGAGGAGTCAGGAGTGCCAACCAGGCGTTAACAGCGCAGTTCAAAGACGTCGGGAATGTGCCATTACCTGTATTGCCTTCTGCACCACTTCCTTCCTTCCTTCCTCCTCCTCTCCTGCATACGCCTCCTCCCCTCCCCCCCACATGTCCCCTACCCCGCCCCTACCCCAGCGTACGCCTCCCTCGCTCCCTTCCCCTCAGTCAGATGCCTTCGTCCCCCTCCCTTCCCCTCCCTTCGCCTTTCACATATCCCTTGATGTCATCCCTCCACATACGCCTCCCTCGTTCCCTTCCCCTCAGACGTGTGCCCTTCTTCCCCTCCCTCCCCTTCCCGCATTTCCCATTCACTTCCCTCCCCTTCCCACATTCCCTATTCACTTCCCTCCCCTTCCCACATTTCCCATTCACTTCCCTCCCCTTCCCACATTTCCCATTCACTTACATCCCCTTCCCGCATTTCCCATTCACTTCCCTCCCCTTCCCCCCCCCTTCCCTCCACCACGCACCTGCCTCTCCCTCCATTCCCTCGGTGTCATCCAGGGGAAGAAGGTGTTAAAAGAGGCTTATTTCCTCCCGGGCCGTTGAAAGGGAAGCATCGGGGGAAGGGGAGAAAGGGGAAAGGAGAAAAGGCTGAAGGAGTCTTAAATCACTTGCTATTCCCTTTTCCACCCCTCTTCCCCTTCCTCCCCGTCTCCCCTCATTGCCCTTTTCCTCTTGCCATCTACTCTTCACACCTCCCTCTTTCCCCCCCACCTCCTCGTGTCCTCCCCCCTTCCCCTCCCCCCTCATTTCCTCCCCCTCGTGTCCTCTACCCTTCCCCTCTTCCCTTTTCCTCTTGCCATCTACTCTTCACACCTCCCCTCTTCCCCCTTCCCCCTCGACCCTTTCCCCCTCATTTCCTCCCCCTCGTGTCCTCCCCCTTCCCCTCCTCCCTCCCCCTCCCCCTCCTCCCTCGTTTTCTTCCCCCTTCCCCCTCCCCTTTCTCTCCTCCCTCCTCGTTTCCTGCACCCTCCCCTCCCCCTCCCCGTCCACCCTTTCCCCTCCCCCTCCACCCTTTCCCCCCTCCTCCCTTTCCCCTCGACCGGCGCCACCTCCTGTACTATTACTTAACCCGGAGTTAATGGGCCTGGACGGGTTATAAGCGCCTGGGTGATTAGGAGAAGGACGGTCGCTCAGGTTGTTAGGAGTGAAGGCGGGTGATTCTCGGGATTTTATTATTTTTTGGAGATTTTGCTTTTGTTTTGGTTTTGTGATTTTTTTTTTGAGGGGGGATTTATTTTATTATTGTTTTTTTCTCTTGTTTTGGGATTTATTTTATTTATTTTTTGTTTTTTTTTCTTGTTTTGTTTTGTGTTTTTTGTTCTGGTTTTTTGGATGGGGTGGTTGTAATATAGTTGTTAGTTTTCTTTTGGGCGGAAAGAGGATTGTTTTTTTGTGCGGGTCTGGTGGTTGGGTGGTTGTAATATAGTATTTTATTATCATAGTCTCTCTCTCTCTCTCTCTCTCTCTCTCTCTCTCTCTCTCTCTCTCTCTCTCTCTCTTCTCTCTCTCTCTCTCTCTCTCTCTCTCTCTCTCTCTCTCTCTTTCTCTCTCTCTCTCTCTCTCTCTCTCTCTCTCTCTCTCTCTCTCTCTCTCCCCCCCCCCCATCTCAACAACTTCACACTCCTTGGCAAAAGTTTAACCAGTTCTCATTTTAATTTTTGTCTTGGCTCCTTTTTATCGTCATTATTCACTTCAAAGTCGGAGGGGCGGAGGCCTTTGTGCGCCACCTCCGGCCGAGAGAGATGGGCGGACGGAGGAGGAGGAGGAGGGGGGAAGAAAGGGAGGGTGAGGGGAGGAGGAAGAGGAGGGAGGGAGGAGGAGGAAGGAGGGAGGGAGGGAGGAGGAGCGAGGAGAAGGAGGGAGGAAGGAAGCGAAGGAGGGAGGGAGGGAGGGAAGGAGGAGAAGGAAGAGAAGGAGAAGGAGGGACGAGGAGGAAGGAAGGAAGGAAGGAAGGAAGGATGGGGAGAAGGAAGAGGAAGAGCAGAAGCAAAAGCAGGATATTATTGTAGAGATGACAAGGGATCGTCTTCATAAAAGACGGAGCAGACATGGCATCGCGTCTTTGTTTACGTGTGTTTGTGGAGAACTATGCATGCAAGCGGGTTTTTTTTTTCGTAGTGGGTGGCGTAGAGGGAAGAGCGATAAAACGGCCGAAAGACAGACAGACGGCCGGACGGACAGACAGACAGACAGACAGACAGACAGACAGAGACAGACAGACAGACAGACAGACAGGCAGGCAGGTAGACAGACAGACAGACAGACAGACAGACAGACAGACAGGCAGGCAGGTAGACAGACAGACAGAAAAACAGACAGACAGACAGACCTCCGGACTGAAACCTATCTTGCATCTGCCTGGGTGTCGCTCATACCAATTCTGCGACAGGAGGGAGAGGAATGGAGGAGCGGAGGAGAGGGAAAGGGGAGAGAAAGGGAGGGAGAAGCCAAAGAGAGGGAGAGAGAGGAGCGTGTAGCTGTGTGTAAGAGGTAATTGCGTTTGCATGTGTGTGTGGGCGGGAGGACTTGTTAATGTAGAGAATAGTTATATGCGGTGTGATTGTAAATGCAAGCACGGATGCACGCCAGCTTACGCACGGATGGCGTCTGCGTGTACGTGTGTGTGTGTGTGTGTGTGTGTGTGTGTGTGTCTGTGTGTGCGTCTATGCGTGTGCAACGTGGCGGGGATCGAAGGGGGAGGTAGGGAAGGGGAGAGGGGAGAGACAGGGTATGGGGTGAGGGGGAGAGAAAGAGAGAGAACCAGGTCGGACTGGGGAGGGGCAGGGAGGATAGGGGAGAGCGGGCGAGGAGGATAGGGGAGGGCAGGAGAGAGAACGGGCGGGGAGGAAAGGGGAGGATAGGTGAGAGCGGGCAGACCGGGGAGGATAGGACAGGGGAGGATGGGGGGGGGAGGAGGGCGGGACACCACAAAGGGAACAAGACCACCCCTGTGAGGATCTCATTTTACTGTGTGTTTTGTGTTAGCGTCACTTCAAAGGATATCAACGCCCGCGGCCGTGGCAGATACGCGCGCGGGGGCATTTCTGGCCGACCTGCGACCACCTTCAACGAGGGGGTGGGGGGCGGGGGGAGAGGGGAGGGGATGAAAAGGGGAAGGGAAGGGGGTGGGATGATCAAAAGGGGAAAGGGAGGGGGAAGGGGGAAGGGGGTCAGTAGGGGGTAAGGGAAGGGAAGGGCTGAGACGATCAAAAGGGAAGGGGAGGGGGAGGGAGAAGGAGGGGATGAGTAAGGGGTAAGGGAAGGGAAAGGACGATCAAAAGGGGAAAGGGAGGGGGAGGAGATGAAGGAGATGGGGAAGGGGGATAAAAGGGATGATCAAAAGGTGGAAAGGATGAAAGGGAGGGGTTGAGAAGGGGTAAGGGAAGGAAAAGGACGATCAAAGGGGAAAGGGAGGAGGGAGACGCAGGGATGGGACCAAAGGGATAAGGAGAAAGGACGATGAAAAAGGGGTAAGGGAGGGAGAGGGAGAAAGAGGGTCAGAAGAGGGGCAAGGAAAGGGGGAAGGACAAGTTAAAGTGAGGGGAAAGGAGAGGGGAGGGACAAGAGGAGGGGAAGGGAAGGGGTAAGGGAAGGGAAAGGACGATCAAAAGGGGAAAGGGAGGGGGAGGGGGAAGGGGAAGGAGGAGGAGAAGGAGAAGGGGAGGGGATAAAAGGGGGAAGAAAGGGTGGAGGATGAAAGGGAGAGGATCAGAAGGGGAGTAAGGAAGGAGGACGATCAAAAGGGGGAAGGGAGGAGGGAGACGCAGGGATGACCAAGGGATGAGAAGAGACGATGAAAAAGGGTTAAGGGGAAGAGGGGTCAGAAGGGAGCAAAGGAAAGG
>NC_091566.1:37360807-37395807 GCF_042767895.1 Penaeus vannamei | reverse complement strand
TGAGGAGGAGGAGGAGGGAAAAGGAGAAGAGGGGGGAGAAAGGGAGATAGGAGTGGAGAACTGAGGGAGGAAAAGGAGAACAGGGGGAAGAAAGGGAGAACAGGGAGTAGAGAATTAGGGGAGGGGGAGAAGTAAGGAAGAGGAGAACAGAGGAAGATGTGAATGATCAACAGGGGAAGGGGAGGGAAACGGAAACAGAGAACAGGGGAAGTGTTGGGAGAGGGAAGTGGAAAACTGAGAGAGGGGATGGGGAAGGGAGAACAGGGGGTGAGGGGGAGGGGGGGGAGAGGAGAGGATGAAAGGGGAATGGATGAGGGGAATTTTGCGTTCGTTGTCTGATGAACAATGATGATAATGACTAATACCTTTATGAATATGGTGATGAGGATAGTTATAGAAGGGGGGGGGGATTGCGAATAATGGAACCTTACTGATTAGCCAATCGTGGTAAAGCGGGGGGGTCATGGGGAAGTGGGGGATGGGGGGATTGGGGGGTTGGGGAGATTGCGAATAAGGGATCCTTACCGATTAGCGAAACGTGGTAAAAGGGGGCATTGGGGGTTGGGGAGATTGTGAATAAGGGATCCTTACCGATTAGCGAAACGTGGTAAAGGGGGGGGCATGGGGAAGTGGGAGTTGGGGAGATTGCGAATATCGGTACCTTACTGATTAGCCAATCGTGGTAAAGGGGGGGGGGTCATGGGGAAGTGGGGGTTGGGGGATTGGGGGTTGATAGGGTTCACGACCTGGGGAAGATATGGTGGGTTTCGCTCACGAGTTGACCTCTTGTAAATCGGTTGTTTTTTTCTTTGTTATTGTTTTTCTTTTTTTTCTTTTTTCTTCTCTTCATTTCTATTCTTTTCTTATATGTTTTATTTTTTCCATTTTTCTTCTTTTTTCTTTTCCTTTCTTTTTTCTTTTTTTTTCTTTTTTTCTTTTTCTCTTTTACTGTTTCGTTGACGTTTTTTTTTTCTTTACTTTTCGTATGGATTTGTAAGTTCTGTCTTATTTCCTCATTTAATTGTTCTTTTACTGTCTATATTATTCTATTATTTTCTCTTTGTTCTGTCGCTTTCTCTTCGGTTTGTTGCATTTTTTCTGTTTTTTTCCTTTTTCCTTTGTTTCTTCTCTTCTGTTCTTGGTCATTGGCATACACTCTCTTTTTTCTTCTTTTTCTCTCTTACTTCTCCTCTTCCTCTTTCTGCTCCTTCTCTTCCTTTTCTTCTTCCTCCACCTATTCTTCTTCTTCCTCCTCTCCTCCTCCTCTACTTCCCTTGTCTCCTACTCTTCTTCCTCCTCCTCCTCCTCCTCCTCCTCCTCCTCCTCCTCCTCCTCCTCCTCCCTCTCCTCCACCCCTCCTCCTCCCCCTCTCCTCCTCCTCCTCCTCTCCTCCTACTCCTATAACTCCTCCCCCTCGTCCACTTCACCCTCTTCCTCTTCTTATTCCCTCTCTTCTTCTTCCCGTTCTTCCTACGAAGGGAATATTGTCCTCGAAAAAAGAAATAGAAAAATAAAACAAATAAAAAATCATAATAATCTAAGACACACGCCGAAAAAATGCATGGAGAGAAAAGATTGCAACAAAGATAGAAATAGAATAGAATGTATAGAGGGAAGGGAACAAAATGACGACATCTTATAACTCATAAGTAAGAAGTAGTAGAAGTAGAAGATGAAAAAAGAAAGAATAATGAGTAGAGAAAAGGGAGAAAGAAGAAGAAGAGAAAGAAAAGGAAAGGGAAAGACGAAGAAGAAAGAAAGAGAGAAAGGAAAGAAAGACGAAGAAAGAAGAAAAAGAAAGAAAGAAAAAGACGAAGAAGAAAGAAAGAAAAAAAGAAAAAGTCGAAGAAGAACAAAGAAGAAAAAAGAAAGAAGTAAAAAAAGGGAGAAAGACGAAGAAGAAAAAAAGAAAACAAAAGAAAGAAAGAACAAAAAACGACTACAAAGAAGGAAGAAAGAAAGAAAAAAAAAGAAAAAGTCGTAGAAGAAGAAAGAAGAAAAAAGAAAGAGAAAGACGAAGAAGAAAGAAGTAAAAAAGAAAGAAAGACAAAGAAGAAAAAAAGAAAACAAAAGAAAGAAAAAGACGAATACGAAGAAGCAAGAAAGAAAGAAAGAAAGAAGAAGGGATAAAATATGTTGATGCGATTGGCAGGTGTGCTTCGAGGGGCGTGAAGGAAGGCCTCCTGACGGTGTCCTCGAGGCTCGTGCTGGTCGTCAGGCGCGTGGGCTGACACTCCTTATTTGGTGGGGGGGAGGAGGGGGAGGGAGAGGTGGGGAGGGGAAAGGGAAAGGTGGGGGAGTGGGGGAAGAAAGGAGGAGGGAAGGGGGGAGGATTTAAGAGGAAGGGGGGAAGAGGGGGAAGTGAAAGGTGGGGAGTGGGGGGAGGAAGGAGGGTGGGGAAGGGGGGAGGATTTAAGAGGAAGGGGGAGGGAAAGGTGGGGAGTGGGGGAAGGGAGAGTGGGAGGAGAAAGGAGGGGGTAAGGGGGAGGGGTTAAGGGGGGAAGATTTAAGAGAAAGGGGGAGGGGGGAGGATGCAGGGAGAGGAGGGAGAAGGAGAGGGAGAAACGAAGAGATGGAAGCGGGAGAATGACAGAGACTTGTTTTTAAAGAGAGAGAGAATCGGAAGAGAGTAAGAGAGAACAGGAAAGAAAGGGGTGTGTAATGAAATAAGAAAGAAAAAAGAAAGAAAAAAGAAAGAACGTGAAATGTAACGCCTTTGATTGAAAACAAAAAAAAAGAAAAACAAAAAATTCCAAACCTCGTATATTAGTAGACCTCCCCCCTCCCCCTCCCCCCCCTTTCTTGACGTATTGTTTTTATCTCCATTTTGTCTCTTTTTCGTTTTTTTTTTTTTTTTTTTTCTTTCTTTCTTTCTTTTAAGATGAGGATGAGTAGTAACGGAAGGTTGATGATGAGCGTGTATGTACTTTCAAGGTTGAGCTATAACTCGAAATCGTCTGGATCAGATTGTCCTCCTACCCCCCCCCCACCACCCCCCTCCCACCCCCCCACCCCCCACCCCATTCCCCCATCGACCCGCCATCCCTCCCCTCACCCTACGCCCCCCGTACCCCCCATCGACCCGCCATCCTCCCTCACCCTACACGCCCCCCACCCCCCCCGGCCATCCCTTCTTCCCCTCATCGTCAAATTTGCTTCATGATGCTATTTGGTTAATTCAGTAATCGTGTAAATAATTAACTGTTTTCATTATTGTCATTAATAGTGCATTTAAATATATATATATTTTTTTTTTTAATTTAAATTCTAAGTAATCTTGGTGAAGTTGATAATGTTTCTTGATGTGCCAGCTGTTGATGTTATTAACACACACACACACACACACACACACACACACACACACACACACACACACACACACACACACACACACACACACACACACACACACACTCACTCACTCACTCACTCAACTTCACACACACACACACACATGCATGCATTCTTGCATGCATACACATACACACGTACGTACATACAAAGCATTCTTACTTACATAAACACAAGCCTATATGTAGCCGCACATACATATACAACACACACACACACACACACACAACAAACACATACAACTAAAAATGAATATATGACCTTATTGAAACGCACACGATGTAAGACCAGCTGTTAAGCCAAGCCGTATAAGCTTGTCTTGCCTCACGAGAGAGAGAGAGAGAAAGAGAGGGAAAATAACCCAAAAAAAAAAAAAAAAAAAAAAAAAAAAAAACACGGGAGAATGATTACCTTTGGGCCGCCGCTTGGACCCGCATTTCCCTTCAAAAGTTAATCCTTTTTCGATTCTCTTTTCACGCAAACAGGAACAAGTGAGTACTAGTCCGATAGAGGTTGCTTTGTTTTTGTTTTTTGTTTTTATTTGTTTGTTTTTTTGTTTCTTGTTTTTTGTCAGTTTATAGATTTTTTTCAGTTTAGGTTCACATTGTTTTTTTTTCTAGTCTTAATTTTATTGTTACTCTTATTGTTATTATTTTGTTTAGGTAATGTCATTATTATTGTTGCTTTTATTATTACAATTATTTTTGTTGTTATTATTATTGTTATTTTTAATATTATTATTATTATAATCTTAAGGTAATTTTTATTATATTTTGCTCATCATGCTTTTTGAACTTGAGTTTTTTGTATGGAACAGAATTATATATATTAAAAGCACCATTATGTAAGTTTTCAAGGAGGAGGAAGGGGAAGGGGGGAAGGGGGGAGGGGAGAAAGAGAGGGAAAATAGGGTGTTGTCCCCCCCCCCCATTCCGTCCCTTTTATTTCCCTTGGGGCTAAAGGGGGGTTGAAAAAAGGGTAAGGGAGACAAAAGGGGGGAGGCGGGGGTAAGGGTGAGAGTCATTTTGTTGGGAATTACTTCATTCACCCCCTCCCCCCCCCCCCCACCACCACCTATCACCCATCCCCCCCTTTCCTTCCTTCCTTCAAATTTTCAAATTTGTGTCGGTTATTTAGCACCAAGGTTTTTTTTTTTTTCTGAAGGCCAATCAAATTTGATCCCCCCCCCTCTCTTCTTTCCTATTCCTCTCCCTCCCCCCTTCCGCCCCACTCCTTTCCCCGACCTCCTCTCCTCTTCCTTCCTTCCCTTCCCCTCCCCTTTCACCCTCTTTTCTTCCTCTTTCCTTCCCCGACCTCCCCTTCTTCCATCTTCCCCCTTCCTCCGTTCACCCCCCTCCTTCCATCTGCCCCCTCCCCTTCCCCCTCACCCCCGTTTATTGCCTCCCTCTTCACCCTCCCTCTCCTTCCATCCTTCCCCCTCCCCCTCACCCCTTCACCCTCCCTCTCCTTCCATCCTTCCCCCTCCCCCTCACCCCTTCACCCTCCCTCTCCTTCCGTCTTCCCCCTTCCCCCAACCTTCTTTCTTCCCCCTCCACTCCCCTTTCACCCTCCCATTTCACCCTCACTTCTCCCCCTCCCCCCTCCCTCCTCCCCTCTCTCTCCGTCCCCTTTCACCCTTCCTTCTCCCCCTCCCTCCCCTCCCTTCCCCCCTCTCTCCCCTCTCCCCCCTCCCCTTTCACCCCCCCCGTCTCCCCCTCCCTTCCCCCCCCCCTATTCTTGGCCATAACCGCGGAATTCTTGGTTGCCTCTTTAAAGGGGCTTAAGGGGGAGGGGGGGGGTACGTAATGGGTTGCTGAGGTTCTGTTTGTGGTGTGATCTTGCCTAATCTTCTGCCCCTCTTCTTCTTTTCCTTCTTCTTCTTCCTTTCTCCTCCTCCTCCTCCTCCTCCCCCGTCTCCTCTTTTTCATCTCCGTGTTTTTTTGTTTTTTTTCTTTCTTTTCTTTTCTTTTCTTTTTGCTCTGTGCATTTTGAGATGTGTCTGTCACTTTTTTTTATTACCACTTTTTCCAGTGTTCTTCCTTTTTTTCGATTATCCTCTCTTTCTTTCCCATTTCCCTTATCTTCCTATTTTTCCCCCGGAGTCTTTCTTCCCATTTTCCAGGATCTCCCTATTTTTTCCCCGGGTCGTTATTCCCTTTTTTTCTCTTTTTTTCCCTTTTTTCCCCACCGGATCTTCCTGTTTTTTTCCGGACTTTTCTTTCTATTTCTTCCCATTTCCTCATCCCATTTCGAGGATCCTTCTTCCTATTTTTAAGAATTTCTCCCCATTTCCTCCCTTTGTTTTTCTTCCCATTTTCACGAATTTCTTCCCTCTTCCCCCCTTTTTTTCTTCCCATTTTCTCGAATTTCTTCCCTCTTCCCCCCTGTTTTTCTTCCCGTTTTCTCGAATTTCTTCCCTCTTCCCCCCTGTTTTTCTTCCCGTTTTCACGAATTTCTTCCCTCTTCCCCCCTTTTTTTCTTCCCGTTTTCACGAATTTCTTCCCTCTTCCCCCTGTTTTTCTTCCCATTTTCACGAATTTCTTCCCTCTTCCCCCCTTTTTTCCCATTTTCACGAATTTCTTCCCTCTTCCCCCCTTTTTTTCTTCCCATTTTCTCGAATTTCTTCCCTCTTCCCCCTTTTTTCTTCCCGTTTTCTCGAATTTCTTCCCTCTTCCCCCCTGTTTTTCTTCCCGTTTTCTCGAATTTCTTCCCTCTTCCCCCCTGTTTTTCTTCCCATTTTCTCGAATTTCTTCCCTCTTCCCCCCTTTTTTTTCTTCCCATTTTCACGAATTTCTTCCCCATTTTCCCCCTGTTTTTCTTCCCGTTTTCACGAATTTCTTCCCCATTTTCCCCCTGTTTTTCTTCCCGTTTTCACGAATTTCTTCCCTCTTCCCCCCTTTTTTCCCATTTTCACGAATTTCTCCCCATTTCCACCCTGTTTTTCTTCCCGTTTTCACGAATTTCTTCCCCATTTCCACCCTGTTTTTCTTCCCATTTTCACGAATATTCCCCCATTTTCCCCGTTTTTCTTTTCCCATTTTCACGAATTTCTTCCCCATTTCCCCCCAGTTTTTCTTTTCCCATTTTCACAAACACCTCTTCCCGTCTTCTCTTTCCCTCCGTCGTACACCGACTCACAGACACGTAACTAGAAAGAAGATGGATAGATAGAAATAGAGAGTAGAGATTGAGAGAAAGAGTAAATATTAAGGAAAGATAGAGGTAGACGGACAAACAGAGAGAGAAAGGGAGTCTGAAAGAGGGGGAAATAGATAGACAGAGAGAGAAAGGGAGTCTGAAAAAGGGGGAGATAGACAGAGAGAGAGAAAAGGGTCTGAAAGAGGGGGAGATAGATAGACAGAGAGAGAAAGGGAGTCTGAAAGAGGGGGAGATAGATAGACAGAGAGAGAGAAAGAGAGTGTGAAAGAGGGGGAAATAGATAGACAGAGAGTCTGAAAAAGGGGGAAATAGATAGACAGAGAGAGAGAAAGAGAGTCTGAAAGAGGGGGAAATAGATAGACAGAGAGAGAGAAAGAGAGTCCGAAAGAGGGGGAAAACAAACAAACAAACAAACAAACAAACAAACAAGACAGTAGACCCGACCCTTAAACACGCGACGAACCGCCATCCACGAAATCACGGGAGACGATGACGTCATCACCAGTGATTCGTCATGTAACCCTGAAGTGAAAGATGACGGAACTGAAGGAGTCATTTTAGAAGGAGATTGCTCAAATGAAGTCACAAAAAGATGGGCGAATTGATGGTGAGAAGTGTGTGTGTGTGTGCTTGTGTTCATGTGTGTGCGTGCGTGTGTGTGTGTGCTTGTGTTTATGTGTGTGTGTGTGTATGTGCTTGTGTTTATGTGTGTGTGTGTACTTGTGTTTATGTGTGTATGTGCTTGTATTTATGTGTGTGTGTGTGTGCTTGTGTTTATGCATGTGTGTGTGTGTGGGGGGGGGGGTTATGTGCGTGTGCTTGCGTTTATGCGTGTGTGCTTGTGTTTATGTGTGTGTGTGCTTGTGTTTACGTGTTTATGTGTGTGTGCTTGTGTTTATGTGTGTGTGTTTGTGTGTGTGTATATATGTGTGTATGATGTATGAGTATGCTTTGTACTTACATGTATAGAGGGATGAGTATGTTTGTACTTACATGTATACAGAGAAAAAAAAATCGGGCTCTGTAGGACCGCACAAGGCAGTGTCAGGCTTAAGGCTCGCATAGGGATAACATATCGGAAACAACTGAGACTGCGCAGAGAGAGAAAGGGGGGAGGGGGTGGAGGGGAGGGAATGAGATGCACTCCTCGCCCTATCGTGTTTTTATGCGTGACGATCTTGTTTGTTTGTCTGTCTTGAAGTCCAGAGAAATTCATGCTTAAACAAGGTTTCATCTCCTGTGTTTAATATGAAAGTATGCCGCCAGATTGAACTGTTTTTTTTCTTTGTAATGAATGGGAGTGAGGGCCTTCTGTTTACTTTACTTGTTTAGTCATTTATTCATTTATTTATCTACTTTTGGATTACGGGCAATAGTTCTCTACTATTATTTCCCAAACGGTTAATTTGGTTACAAAACTCTACGGGGGAAACACTCCAGATTTAGACACTCGATGCCTTATTCTTAGAGTTTATTATTATTATTTTTTTTCATTTATTTTTTCCGGTTGAGACAACTAACCTATGACGTCATTTCAACTCCAGAGGCAATGCTAAAGTTATTTGAGGTGTTTTATGTCAGGGGGAATAAAACGTAAGGGTAGGTTCCCCCCCTTCCCCTCCCCCCAGTGCTCCCTTCACACATATCCCTTCCGCTCTACCTTACAGAAATACCCATACTGATACAAATACCCAATTCTCCCCCCCCCCCTCCCCCTACAATCACCCGCTCACTCATACCCCACAAACAGCTCAATACCCCCACCCCTTCCCTCCCCCGCAAACAATTCTATCTACACCCCATCCCTCCTCACCCCCACAAACACAAACACCCCCCCTCTCTCTCTTTCCACGCATCCCCCTTCCCCAACATCCCTCAACTCTACCTCAACCGTCCTTCCTCACCTTCCCTCATCTCCTCTCCTCACTATTCCTCACCCCCACCCCCCACCTCACCCCCTTTCCTCACCATCACCATCTCCCTCACCCCCCCACCTCACCCCCTTTCCTCACCATCACCTTACACCCCCCCTTCCTCACCATTTCCCCCCCAACCTCACCACCTCACCACCTTCCCCCACCCCCCACCTCACCGCCTTTCCTCACCACCTCCCCCACCCCCAACCTCACCATCTCCCCCCCACCTCACCACCTCACCCCCCTTCCTCACCATCACCTTCCACCCCCCACCCCCTTCCTCACCACCTTCCCCCACCCCCCCCACCTCACCGGGGAATGCTGGTCACGTTTGAGGCGAGAGCAAGAAAGAAATGCCTATAGAATGAAGTGAGGCTGTGCTATGAAGTATTAATGAGGCGCGGGAGATCCCAGGATGCTTGTCTGCCTCACAAATTGCTTTTGTTGTTAGTCTTATTTTACTTAGTGTTTTTTTTATAGTTTTTTTTTTTTTTTTTATAAAGGTGTCGGTAGGTTTCATGTTGTATGTATTATTATTATTTTTTTAAGCTGTCCATAGTTTTCACAGGAATGTATATTGTCAATATTTTTTTTTTTAGGTTATATGTGTCAATGTTTTTTTATTTTTGAATAAGGTTGTCATATGTATTATATATATATATATATATATATATATATATATATATATATATATATATATATATATATATATATATATATATATATATATATATATATATATGTATATATACATCTAAATTTGGCGATAGTTTCCATGATTGATAGCTGATATTATTTATTCTTTTTCTTATTATTATCTTTTTTTTAGAATGTGAATTTTTCTGGTAATGTGCGTCGTTTGGATTATTTTTATCAATTATTTATTTCATTTATTTTATTTATTTATTTATTTATTTATTTATTTCCTTTTTGATGCGCTTCAACATTTGATTTTCTCTCGAATTACAGAGAGCGATAGAGATGGTCATTCCGTAATCCTTGTTTTTTAATTATTGGTTTACAAAAGATTGAAGTGAATTATCAAGCAGTTTTAAGTTATGAAGCGAGTGATGATAATAGGAAAGGGAAATTGACGGAAGAGGGGGAATAGGGTGGTATTCTTGATAAGAGCGAAGATGGTTAGGGGGAAGAGAGGAAGAAGGAGAAGGAGAAGAAGAAGAGGGGGGAAGAGAAGAAGTAAAAGAAGAATAAGAAGGAAGAAGGAAGAGGAGGAGAAGAAGAAGAAGAAAAGGAAGAGAAGGAGAAGAAAATGAAGAAGAAGAAAGGAAGAGTAGGAAAAAAGAAAAGGAGGAGCAGAAGGAAGAAGAAGAGGAGGATAGGGAGGAGGAGGAGAAGGCGGAGGAAGACGAGGAAGAGATGGAAGAGGAGGAGGAGGAGGAGAACTTTCCCGTCGAGTTTTGGAATTCTGGCCCCGCACGCCCGTGACTTATGGGCGTCCGCCGGGTATTGTACCTCGCGCGACCTCCTTGTCCTCCTCATTCCTCCTCTTCTTCCCCTCTTTTCTCCCCACTTCCTTCTTCCCGTTTTGTATTCTGTTTCATAGTTGGCATTGCCTTGTCTTCCCGTGATTGCATCTGGTTGCGGTTCGGAAAAATGGCGCTTATCCCTTTCTCTCTTTCTTTATTTCTTCCTCCTCCTTCTCCATCTCATCCATCTCCTTCTCCTCCTCCTCCTTCTCATCCACCTCTCGTCCTTTTTTCCCCACCTCCACCTCCTCGTCCACCTCTAGTCCTTTTACCCACCTCCTCCACTTCCTCTTTCCCCCCCTTTATCAGATTCTCTCTCTTCGGTCGCCAAGGCAAGCTTAGGCATACCTTGTTAAGATTTCAGGCTTCAGCGGAGACTAGCCTAGCGAGGGACTTTTAAGGCGTTGGGGGCTGAAGGCTCGTGTGGCGAGATGCGTTGACTGTGAGGGAGAGAGAGAGAGGGCGTTGCTTTCGAGTTTGTCTTTTTTTTTCCCTAGATCTCTGTCTGTCTGTCTGTTTCGGTGTCTTTCTCGGTCGGACTTTATTTGTTTGTTTGTTTGTTTACCTCTCTTTTTTATCTATCTGTCCTCTTCTCTATCTCTTTTTTTCATCTCTGTTTATTTATGTGTCTTCCCCCTTGTATTTTAGATTTCTGTCTATCTATCTATCTCTTCCCCCTCTTTTTCTTTTTCTGCATTCACTCTCCTTTTCTCTCTTTCTTTCTCTTTTCCTTTCTTTCTCTATTTCTCTCTCCCTCTCTCTCTATTTCTCTTGTGTTTTCTTTACCCTCTGAAAGAACATGCATGCAGGAAAAGGTGGTGGTATGTTTGTGTGTGTAGTAGGCAGGTGGAATCAGCAGGCAAGCAGTGGCGGAGCAGGGGAGTAGGTTGGGGGACGAGCGGGAGGGGAGGGGGTAGGTTAAGCGGGGGAGGGGAGGGGAGAGGGGGGAGCAGACAGGCCTCACTAACCTCACTCGAGTATCGGATAGAAACCTGTTCCCTTCCGACACCAAACTGGCTGCAACGTAAGTCTCCCGGCCCGTCCTGAGCCGTGTCGCACAGCCGGTCTGGTGCCTCCTCGGCCTCCACGCGCAGCCCTCCTCCTCCTCCCCCTTCTCCCTCCCCCCTCCCCCTCCTCTTCCCTCCCTTCTTCCCCCTCCCTCTCCTCTTCCCTCCCTTCTCCCCTCGGTGGCCATCCTCCCCTTCCCTCTCTCTCCTTCCCCTTCCCTCTCTCTCCTACCCCTTCCCTGCCCTCTCCTTCCCCTCCCCTCCCTCCGTCCCCCACCCGCTCCCCCAGTTACCACCCCTTCTGGCCTCATGAACATTTCTTACTGTCCTTAAAAAGCGCGAGCCCGAAGCCCATGACCTGCTCATGGCCCGACCTCGCCAGCCGCCATCTTGGCCTAATGCTCTTAGGAGCGCTGCGGAAACCCTTTGCCGGCCGCTTATTTTAGCTGTCGCCGGGCCGTCGCAGACCAAGAAGGAGAATAAAACTCTAAATAACGAGGTTAGATAAAAATGGAATAAACGGAGAGGCAGTTTTGCCGCGCTCCCGTGTCGGCGGTCGGGGGTCTGTCGAGCCGACGGCGGCCGACGGCGGAGGAGGGTATGGAGCTCCCCCGACGGCGCTACCCGACCGAGAATTTCCTGCTCTGGAGAGGATTCCCATCGGGAAGCGTTCGCTCCTTCTGCCGGAGGAGCAGCACCCCGCGGGCCTCGTTGCGGGGCGTGGGGGAGAGCTTAACCTTGAGGGAGGGGGAGGGGGGCGGGGGAGAGGTGAGGAAGAGGAGGTTAAATGGGGTAAATGGTGCGATAGTCTGCATGGTTGCTTCCTTGCTTGTTTGCTTGCATGCTGCGTGGTGTGCCGATGTTTACCGTGTTGCTCGTACCTGCTCGCAATTATCTGGGAGCGCGGCCGGTTGTGAAAGAGAGAACCCGCGCTTCGACGGCGGAATTGCCTGCCCCGCGTGCAGCACCGGGAGCCGCTGCTTCAAGAAACAAATGACGGACCCCCTTCTGTTACGGAGGAAAATCGTTTGGAAATGCAACGCCTTTTTTATGTGTTTTTAAAAAAGAAGAAGAAGAAGAAAAAGAGTCTTTTATGAAGAAATTCAGGTTTCCATTATCTCCGCTGTGAAGATGGGGGGAAAAGACCAGGATTGTTATTTCTCTCAATTTTTCCCTCCTTTCGTAGAAGATACGAAAGAGAAAACGCGACAAAGATAACTATAAAATGTTCAAACCTGTCAGGAGAAAGAAAGTTCTAAGGAAAAGAAAAAGAAAGGAAAAATATATATCAATAGGTTCAGGTTTTCGTGTCCCTCCCGAAGAGATGACGGCCATGATATAAGCACTCGTTTACCAAGTTATTCCCTTAGTGCCAGCGGTGGTAGTCGTCTCCTAGGATATCACTCGGGACTGCACCAGCTCTTACACCTTTATCACGGACAAAATGTATTCATAGGAGGAGAAAGATCGTTTTATGTTCGTTTCCTCTGACGGCCACGGCGGTTGCGCTCAGGGGTGTTGCCATATATTTAATTTTTTTTTCGTTTCTTTATTCTCATCATTATTTAGATGGTAGTTATTTTGTGTTATTAGAGTCTCAGACTGTGTCTTTTCACTTGAATAATTTTATAGTTCGGCGTTGACCGAGAGCATGATATGGGGGGGAGGAGAGAGATCCCAAATTTAGGAATTTTGGAAAGATTCCTGCGCTTTCCTCCACGTGGTGGGCGGTCCTATGGATTGCAGCCATGCAGGTTTTACAGATTATTTCGCATGTTGCAAAGTTAACGTGAATGAACCGCTTATTAGTGTCCGTATGTGTATTTTTCCCTGTCATTGTAGTTGTTATTATTACCAATTTAATGACAAACGGGCAATTCTAGGCGTAAACGAGATTGAGCGTCGTTGGTGTTCGGACAGGTTAGGCTTTTTTGAACTGGGACCTCGGCGTGGACGCAGAAGGCAGGTGAGGAGGGGGGTTTGGGCGAGAGGAGATGCCTGTAGGAGGGAAGTCAAGGGAACGGAAGGGTTGGGGATCGAAGCATAGAAGAGATGGGGAGAAGAGGCCGTTCTTGCGTGGTGGAAGGAATTGTATGATGAAGACGAGGCGTGGAGGAGGGAGGGAGGGAGAAGAAAGTGCGGTGACGTCACGCAAGATGGCAGTTCTACCGGAGCGTCTTCTTTGCTGCAGCACCTCTTGCTTCCCCCCTCCCCTCCCCTCCCCTCCCCTCCTCACATCCCCGTCCTTGCAACCATCAACCCCCTTCCCTGCCCACCCCTCCCCTCCCCTCCCCTCCCCTCCCCCTCCCCTCCCCTCCCTCTAGTCCTTACAACCATCAACCTCCCCTCCCCTCCCCCTCCCCCTCCTTATGTTCCATGTCCACTCTCCCCCCGCCCCCTCCCCCATCCTCACACCGCTTCCTCTTCTCTTAACAGTATCCAGAGGAACTTGCAAAGGAAAGCCCACCGTCTACCAACTTTTTTAAACAGCTATCATAATGTACAATTTTTTTGCGCCCTGCCTAATGCCATGAAAGAAACTGCATGGAAGAGGGAGTGGGGGGGAAAAAGAGTTTTACAAGTGCGAGAGAAGTAATTATAAAGAGTTGCCATCTGCAGAGTTATTAGGGTTATTATTCCCAGGTCTCCATCACTATTTTAGCCTTTACTGCAGCCGGCGTCGTGACGAGTGAGGGAATCACCCACTTCTCGAAGGGTTGGGGGAGGGGGAAGGAGGGGGGGAGAGGGGTATCTACTTGTACCAGGGAGTCAGGGCATTTTCGGCATATTTTCACACGTTACCCTCCCCTCCTTCCCTATTTTCCAGCTAGTTAGAAGACGGGGCGAGGCTATTTACCGTTTAATATGGAGGTTCTATGGTGGGGGAGCGACAGCGTTTTCTTCAAAATATGCGCCGGGTTCCGTAGTTGGTGCACGCGCTGGGAGTTTATTGATGATGCTTCTAGAGCTTTATAAAGCGTGAGAGAGAGAGAGAGAGAGAGAGAGAGAGAGAGAGAGAGAGAGAGAGAGAGAGAGAGAGAGAGAGAGAGAGAGAGAGAGAGAGAGAGGGGGGGGGGGCGGGCAATGTATATATGTATGTGTATTTTTTTTGTATATATGTGTGTAAACATGTATATATGTATATATATATATGTTTATATGTGTGTGTGTAGAGAGAGAGAGAGAGATTTTTCACGCCGGTTCCCCGGTGGAAGATGCACCTTTCGAGTATTGACCGTTGCCGACCATTAACTTGCTTGGCGGCCCCGTGAGGCAGCCGCGCCGCTTTCTGAAGTGCGGTCGTCGTGTTTTTATATGCCAAGGGGATCTGCTCGAGCGCCTTTTATATTTCTTTTGATTTTCATCTCTCTCCTTTTATCTCCCGTTCATAACGAGCCTCTCTCTTTTTTTGGGGGGTTCAGATCGGGACCGCCGAACGACTTGTCTCGAGGTTTGTTTACAAGTTGCAGGAGGCGTTGCGTTGGGATCGGTGCGTGTTGCAGGGCGGGAGTAGCGGGGCCTCGCGGGTGCCTTACGTGTGCAGAGCCAACGTGTTTTTGGAAAGTAGCGGGAGTGGATTTTGGAGCGCGTGTGGCCCGAGCGAAAAGGCGCTTAACGGATAATGTTGCTTGCTTTGTCATCTTGTTTTTTTTTTTTTAAGGGAACATCTGTCTATATGGAAATCGCTTCGTGTTGCAAATGTGTGTATTTTATTGCAAGATCATCATCGGTAGGCTATCCCGGTCTCCCTAACCTGCTTTCCTGGTAGGTTGTGTGAGGGAAAAGGGAAGGGAGAGAGAAAGGGGAAAGGGAAGGAGAAAGAGGAATGGGGAAAGGGAAGGAGAAAGAGGAAGAGGGGGAAGAGAGGGAGACACTTTCCACTTTTGGGTTCTTTCGGTTTTTTGGAAAAGATGCGGCATATTTTTCAACGGTTTTATAGGGAGGCGCGAATTCAATTTGTTTGTTTGTTTTAGGAGCGAGGGCGGAGGGAGGGGGAGTCGTATGCGGCACGACAGACGGCGGGCGCTCTTTCCTCTCGCCGCCCACCTTGCCGTTGCCCTTTCCACCCACGCCCGCGTTTAATCACAGCTCCACCTTCACGCTGTCCGCGCCCACTCCCCCCCTCTGCCCCCCCCATCTCATTCCACCCAGCACTTCTCCCCCCCCCCCCCCCCACAATCCTCCCTCTGCTGTATACAGACTCTAGTGATTTAATTACCGACATGGCAGTGTGCAACCGTGGGCGTGCAGGCGGACCGCGGGCGTTGCAAAGAGGGCGGTGTATAGCGGGCGAGGGCTGGGCGGTCGGCGGGAGAAGGCGCGCTTCCAGCATGCAGCATGACCAGCTGACCCCGAGGCGTCGCTGTCCACTTTCTAGTGTCCTCCTCCTCCCCTCCTCCTCCTCCTCTTTCCCTTCCTCCTCCTCCTCCTCTTTCCCTTCCTCCTCCTCCTCCTCCTCTTTCCCTTCCTCATCCTCTTTCCCCTCCTTCACCTCCTACTCCCTTCCCCCCCCTTTCCTCCTCCTCTTCCTCTTCCTTTTCCTCCTCCTACTCCTTTTCATCCTCCTACCTCCTTTCTGCCATTCACACCTTATTGCAAAGCTCCCGGCAAATATCGCTCGCAAAAATGAAGTGGCCGATAGCGCGTAGTTTCCGCGAGAGGGAAGGAGAGCCGAGCTGGTAAATATTCGACGAGAAAGCAATCGTGAAGGAGGAGAGAGAGAAAATCAGATCAAAAGAGATGAAAGTCTTCGAGTGAGGAAAAAGGGGCAGAGATAGAAACTCGTCCTGTGACAGCGCGGCGGCGGCGGCGGCGGGGACGGGGAAAAGCTGCTGGAAGTTGGTGTTGGCGGCGGCGGCGGTGGTGGCGGCGGTGGCGGCTGCGGCGGCGGCGGCGGCGGTGGTGGCGGTGGCGGTGGAGGTAGCGGCTGCGGCGGCGGCGGACGGACGGTGTGCAGAAGGCGCCAGTCGAGGCTCGGGGCGGGTCACGAAGAATCCGGTTGGTGCGGCCTGTGCGAGGTCGGGAGGTCGCGTCACGCTATGCGCTATCTTTGTTCCTCTGGCCTCATGACACCGATACGGGGCCCGGGTTTCTCTTCCTGCTCCGCCACGCTCTCGCGGATACACGTGCGCGCCGCGAATGCACACGCACGCACACACACACACACACACGCGCACACACACACACACACACACACACACACACACACACACACACACACACACACACACACACACACACACACACACACACACACACACACACACACACACAATCTCTCTCCCACTCTCTGTCTCTCTCTATTCTAATCTTTCTGTATTTATCATATTGCGTGTGGAATAAAGGGACACGATTGCGCTTGAAATGACCAATGTTTAATGTGTGTCCATCGTCTTTTCGTGTCATTATCACACATCTTCCGTTCCTGTTTTGGTCTCTTGTTCTCCTCTCTCTCTGTCTACCTCTTTCGTCTTGCTGGTGTAAAGGCAGTTGTGTGGGATCTGTTTCTTGTGTTCTTCGTTGGATGTTGCTGGAAGTACAATTGCATATGCTGTGTATATAAACATGCACATGCACACAGATACACGTAAACATACGCATGCATATACACACATGAACATGTACAGACACACGCACACACACACACACACACACACACACACACACACACACACACACACACACACACACACACACACACACACACACACACACACACACACACACACACACACACACACACACACACACACACACACAAACACACACACACACACACACACACGCACACACACACACACACACACACACACACACATACACACACACACACGCCCGCACACACTCACACACACACACACACACACACACACGGACACACACACACACACCCACACACACACACACACACACATACACACACACACACACACACACACACACACACACACACACACATACACACACACACACACACACACATACACACACACACACACACAATGTGTTATGTGCACGTAAATAGTGTGCGTGTGCTTGCTTCAGTCACCCTATATTTTTTAGTTTATTTCGAATTTCATTTATTTGTTTTTTGCAGCATTTTGGTTAAGTTTAATCTTACTGTTTTACATTAGATTTTTATATTATTGTTGTTATAATGTTGCAGTTATCATCACTGCCATTATCACATCATTAAATGTTATTTGTATAATAATCGCCTGTTATATTTATTGTTTTGTTGCTGCTGTTAAAAAAAAAAAACATTTGGTCATCTACATTATGTAAATTTCTTTTATTCATTTTGATCACAATTTCTTGCCCGAAATACAACACGGAAACCGATGCTGCACCACCATTTTTATTTTTTTGTATATGTATATATATATATATATATATATATATATATTTTTTTTTTTTTTTTTTTAACAATTTACAGAAACGGAAAAAAAACATAATTGCACAGATTTGTCGAAAGGAAGCGAACGAAAGAAAAGACAGAAAGAGAAACGGAGAGAAAGCATTCACTGCAACGGCTGACACTGGCTGACAGTCATGGAAGTGTTTATTGCATGGAAATGGTGGGATTGTCATGGTGGGGCATGGGGGGGGGGTAAAGGGGAGGGGGAGGGGGGGAGGGGTTGATGATAATTATGCCAGATATTTTCGTTTATTATCCTATGTGCTATTTCGTTTTTATTGTTTCTTTGTTGTTGTTTTTATATTAGTATCATCGTTATTCGCTGTTGATTTCATTGCTATCATTAGAACTGGTGTTGTTATTTTTATGATCTTTTCATATTCTTACTAATGTCTTTTAATTAAAACTTAATACCATTGATTATCACTATCACCACAATTGCCCGTTCTTATCAGCACAGTCCTCACCTTGATTGCTTATTGTTTACAAACGCTGCAAGTCGGTCCCGCAAGCCAAGACGCAATCAAGTGCCTTAAAAGCCGTCAGTCGCCAGCCGTCAGTCGCCAGCCGTCAGTCGCCAGCCGTCAGTCGCGCCATGGCGGAGTCCGGCCGATCACCCGCCTGTCAAGTGGCACCGCCGGAGTGCCCGTGCCAGCGCCGACTGCGGGGGCCTTGGCTGGCACCGCAAATCACGCCGAGAGTCCGGCCGGGGATTCCTTTCTTCTCGGGGCACTTGTGGGATATTGAAGGAGGGAGAGAGGAGGGTGGGAAGGGGTGGAAGGGGGAGAGGGAGAAGGAGTGAGAGAGATAGAGAGAGAAGGGGAGAGGGAGAGGGAGAGAGAAGGGGGGAGGGAAGGAACGAAAGAGAGGGAGAGGGAGAGCGAGACGGAGACAGACAGACAGAAAAAGAGAAAGAAATAAAAGAAAAAGAGGGAGAGAGTGTGTGTTAGAGAGAGAAAAAAAGAAAGGGAAAGAGAAAGCGAATTAAAAAAAAGAAAGAAAGAGATAGATTAGCAAGAAAGAAAGAGACAGGGACACGAAGAGAAAGAGAGAAAGGCAAGAGACAGGGACACGGAGAGAAAGAGAGGAAGGCAAGAGACAGGAAGAAACAGGGACACGGAGAGAAAGAGAGAAGGGCAAGAGACAGGAAGAGACACGGACACGGAGAGAAAGAGAGAAAGGCAAGAGACAGGAAGAGACAGGGACACGGAGAGAAAGAGAGAAAGGCAAGCGACAGGGACACGGAGAGAAAGAGAGAAGGGCAAGAGACAGGGACACGGAGAGAAAGAGAAAAGGGCAAGAGACGGGAGTTGCGGGTGGCACCCAAACCCCCCTTCGTCTTGGCATAGTTTTCCCCCGTGCCTGTGGATGTTCACCTTGCATTTTTGATTTCTCCGGATCAGTGGGCGGGGGGTGGGGGGGATAGAACGCCATAACACACGCTTCTGCCGAGGGGGGGTGGGGGTGGGAGGGGGTGAATCCATGGTATCTTATTTAGTTCAATTTTTATCGTCTTTTTTTTCTCTCCTTTTCTCATTCGTTTGTGCTCCTCCGCCACGCCACGCTGGCCTCTGTTGTCATCAAGTATGCAAATTGTGCGGTTCGGTGTTGTTTATTTTATTATTCTGCTTCCATTGTGGAGATGATGGAGGGAGTGAGGCGCCTCCTCCTCCTTCCATTCTTTCCACTTCTCTTCTATTCCCTCCCCTCCCCTCCCCTCTCCTCTCCTCTCCTCACCTCTTATTCGCCATTGCCCCCCCTCCCTTCACCTTCCCCTCCACTCCACTCCACTCCCCTCACCTCACCTCACCTCACCTCACCTCCCCTCCCCTCCCCTCCCCTCCCTCCCCTCCCCTCCCCTCCCTTCCCTTCCCCTCCCTTCCCCTCCCCTCCTTTTCGTCATTTATCACTTCCCTCATTCTTCCTCTCCCTTCCTACCTTCTTCCTCAGTCCCCATTCCTTCCCTTACTTTTCTCCATTCCAGTCACTCTTTCCAGCCCTTCCTACGGTGTGTGTGTGTGTGTGTGTGTGTGTGTGTGTGTGTGTGTGTGTGTGTGTGTGTGTGTGTGTGTGCGTGCTTCTTAACGAAGGAGAGAGCGAGAGAGAGGAGAGACTAAGGAGGGAGAAAAGAGAGAGTGAGATGACAGAAAGAGAGAAAGAGAACGAAAGATAGAAAGAGAGAAAGAAGGATAGATATATATAGAGAGAGAAATAAAGAAAGAGAGACATACTCCCACCTCTCGGAAGTCTGTTTCACTGACAGTTCTCCATCGGATACTGATAGCACCAAAAGAGAGAAGGAGAGAGAGAGAGAGAGAGAGAGAGAGAGAGAGAGAGAGAGAGAGAGAGAGAGAGAGAGAGAGAGAGAGAGAGAGAGAGAGAGAGAAAGAAAGAAAGAGAAAGAGAGAAAGAAAGAGAGAGAGTACACCATACTTCCCCACCCCTCCCCCACCCCCATTTCCCTCTTTCCTTCATTCTCTCACAAACACCTCCTTTTTTTTATAATCGTTTGGGAAGTTCAAAACGAAAGATGCTCTCGTTTTTTTTTCATTCATCCTACGGGAAGGACCAAGCGAAGGATGCTCTCTCGCCGGGAGATGAAGGAAGAGCCCACGAAGGAGGTTTGCGAAGAGTGACGATCGCAACGGAAGAGAGAGAGAGGCTGGCGGCACGGCGAGTCGGAGGCGTAACCCAAGCCCCCGGGACAGATTGATTACTTGGACAGCTGGCATGCGAGGCTTGCTGTGTGTGTGTGTTTGAGAGAGAGAGAGAGAGAGAGAGAGAGAGAGAGAGAGAGAGAGAGAGAGAGAGAGAGAGAGAGAGAGAGAGAGAGAGAGAGAGAGAGAGAGAGAGGAGGGGGAAGGGGAAAAAGAGAGAGTGTATGTATGTTTGAGAGAGAGAGAGAGAGAATGTATATGAAAGAGGGAGGAAGGGGAAGGGGAAAAAGAGAGTGTATGTTTGAGAGAGAGAGAGAGAGAAAGAAAAAATGTGTGTGTGTGTTTGAGGGTGAGAGAGAGAGAGATTGTATTAGCTGTGGAGAGAGAGAAATTAAGAGAGAGAGAGATTGTGATTACCTTTGATATTTGCATAGATGAAGAAGGATAATATGTTCTTACTCGTTTACTTATTCGTGTATGAAAAAAGTCGAGGGAAATTGAATAGAAATGAAAAACTCCAACAGATTAAGTAAAAGATTGTCCAGGGTCGTCTTTATCGACTTTATCTCTCTCTCTCTTTCTTTCTTTCTTTCTTTCTTTCTTTCTTTCTTTCTTTCTTTCTTTCTTCCTTCCTTTCTTTCTTTCTTTCTTTCTTTCTCTCTCTCTTTCTTTCTTTCTTTCTCTCTCTCTCTCTCTCTCTCTCTCTCTCTCTCTCTCTCTCTCTCTCTCTCTCTCTCTCTCTCTCTCTCTCTCTCTCTCTCTCTCTCTCTTTCTTTCTTTCTTTCTTTCTCTCTCTTTCTCTTTCTTTCTCTCTCTCTCTCTCTCTCTCTCTCTCTCTCTCTCTCTCTCTCTCTCTCTCTCTCTCTCTCTCACTCTCTCTCTCTCCCTTCCTCCTCTCCCTCCTCTCTCCTCTCCTCCCTCCCTCTCCTCCCTCCCTCCTCCTCCCTCTCCCTCCTTCCTTCCTCTCCCTCCCTCCTTCCTTCCTTCCTTCCTTCCTTCCCTCTCTCTCCCTCCTTCCCTCCTTCCCTCTCTCTCCCTCTCCCTCCCTCCTTCCTTCCCTCTCTTTGACTCCCACTCTATCCCTCTCTCTCTCTCTCTATCCCCCTCCCTCCCTCCCTCCCTCCCTCCCGCCCACCTGGCCTCCCTCCGCATTACCATGATTGAAGTCTCTGCAACCGAACAAAACTCGTCCAAGTGTGATGGTTCCATTGGTCTATTACCTTCCCGTCTCGTTCCACTCCACTGTTGCCCATTCCACTCCAATCCACTCACTTCTACTCACAGGCAAATAGACAGCTGAGAGGTCTAGCTGGGGGGGAGGTGGAAGGGGAAAGGGGAAAGGGAGGAGAGGTAGAAGGGGAAGGGGAAAGGGAGTAGAGGTGGGAGGGAAAGGGAGGAAGAAGGGGAAAGGGAGGTAGGAAAAAGGGGAAGGGAGGGAAAGGGAGGGAGGGAGGAAGAAGGGGAAGGGATAGGAAGGGAAGAAGGGGAAGGAAAATGGAGTCAAATAGACAGGTGAGAGATCTAGGGGGAGAGGTGGAAGGGGAAGGGGAAAGGCAAGGTGGAAAGGGAGGAAGAAAGAAGGGAAAGGGAGGCAAGTAAGGGAGGGTGAGATAGGAAACGAAGATAAAGAGAAGAAGGGGAGAAATTAGGGAAGGTAAATGCAGATAAATAGATGGTAAAGGGTTAAAAGAGGAAGAAAAAGATGAATGAAGGTAAAAGAGAGAAAAAAAAATGGACAAGGAAGATGACATAAAGAAATGAGTGGAAGGAGAGAGTGATAAGAGAAAAGGGGAAGGGAAATCGGTGAATTAAAGTAAAAGAAGAAAGGAGAGAGGGAATAAGGAAAGGGAAGAGATAAATTATGGATAGACCTTACGCGAATTGAGGAAGAAAGAACGGTAAAAATATCCTCATAATATAGACACTGAGTTGCGTAACGTGAATAAAAGATTAAAAAACACGATTATTATGGACTCTGAACGAAAGAGGAAGAGCGGACGAACAAAAATAGAACAAATAACCGGTAAAAAGACGATAAAATCTCATCCAAGGGAAAAAAAAAAATAATGAGTAACTTCATACAAAAAAATAATGTGACCCCCCCCCAAAAAAAAAAAAATAATAATAATAATAAAATAATAATTAAAAAATAAAATCATCAGAATGATGAGTAGAAAATGAGACAAAAACCGTCAACTGAGATACAGCAAAAGAAGTGTGAGGGCGATTATGGATTAATGAGGTTGATTAGATAAATGAGGTGAGGAAGAAAGCAAGCTGGCGATGAGGAAGAATAGGTAAAAAAGGAAATAAAGGGCTATGGACAGGTGGATAGCGAATATGAGGGAATGAGGGAATATGAGTGAAAAGGAAGTACTGAGGGATGGATAACGCTGGCAGAGTGAGGGAAATGAGGAGAGGGAGGTATGAGAGGTTCTGCGAGTAATGAGTACGAGGTATGAGGTAAGATGAGGAACGAAGTCAAGGTTGAAGTGGCCGGCGGGGTTGCAGCGGCAGTGTAGCCAAGTCTTCGGACACGCAGGCAATCCCTTCCACCCTTTTCCCTTTTCCCTTTTCCCTTTTCCCGTTTCCCCTTTCTCTTTCCCTCATTTGTTATCTACTCCCTCCTATCCCTTTCTCTTTGTTCTTTCTCTTCAATTTTAGCTTCTCTCTTTCCTTTCCCAACCCCCTATCGTCCTTCCCTTCCACTTCTCACTTCCTTCTTTCTCTGTCTCTCTGTCTGTCTCTTTTCTCTCTCTCTCTCTCTCTCTCTCTCTCTCTCTCTCTCTCTCTCTCTCTCTCTCTCTCTCTCTCTCTCTCTCTCTCTCTCTCTCTCTCTCTCTCTCTCCCTCCCTCCCTCCCTCCCTCCCTCCCTCCCTCCCTCCCTCCCTCCCTCCCTCTCTCCCTCTCTCCCTCCCTCCATCCCTCCTTACCTCCCTCCATTTCCTCCTCCCCGTCTACTCCCCACTCCCCCCTCCACCCTCCCCCTTTCCCCAGACAATCATGCATTCTTGCCGACACTCAATTATCAAGTCCCTAAACAGAGCTCGGCCTTGCACTTTGTTTGCTCGACCTTCTCAAGATGACATCTCCCTCCTCCCCCTCCTCCCCCTCCTCCCCTTCACACGCACCCCTCCTTCTTCTCCACCTTTTATCATCGTCTTTTTTTCTTCTTTTTTCTTCTTTCTTCTCCTTCTCATCCTTTTCCTTTTCTGCCTCCTCCTCCTCCCTCTCCCTATTCCATTTCCTTCTCACTTATCTCTTTCTTCTTTCCCTTTTTCTTCCTCCTCTCTCTTCTTTCTTCACTTTTTCTTCCTCTTCCCCCTCCTCCACCATCTCCTTCCCCTACACCCCCCCCCTCCTCCTCCTCCTCCTTCCATTTTTATTTCTCTCATTTTTTTCCATCTTTCCTTCGACCGCCATATGTTAAGTGCTCACTGATGGTGAATTTTGTTTGATGCAACTTCACCTTCCTTTTATTGATCTAATTTTACAAGTTTGGACAGTTTGATTAGTGTTGTTTATTAAAGTAATTTTGGCGTTTCGATAGAGAGAGGTTTGTGAGTTTGTTTTCTTTTTTTTGTTTGTTTTTGTTTCTCCCTCGATGATGAATAATGAAACTTCATTTTACGGCGCGTGCGTGCGTGCGTGCGTGCGAGCGTTCGTGTTTCGTGTTTATTCATTTCTATTTTTCTTTGATAGGTTGTACCGAGGAAGTATTTAATCAAATAATGTAATGCCGGAAAATAAAATTGTTCAGGAAGCTCATGTGAACAAATTAATGAAAAACAAAAAACAAAAAAACAAATGTCTATATCCGATAGCAGTATTACAATTCCGGGCATAATAAATATTTCTGTTTGTTCTACGGTCGCAGTATGACATTTTTTTTATATTTTTAAATCCCTGGTGGAGGTGAGGCCCTGGAGGGGGGGGAGGGGAAGAGGGGAAGGAGGAGGAGGAAGAGGATGGGGGAGGAGGAGGAAGAAGAAGATTGGAGGAGGAGGGGAAGGAGGAGAAGGATGGGGGAGGAAGAGGATGGGGGAGGAGGAGGAAGAAGAAGATTGGAGGAGGAGGGGAAGGAGGAAGAGGAGGAAGGGAGTAGGAGGTGGAGAGGGAGGGAGTGGTGGAGGAAAATGAGAAGAAGAGGAGGAGGAAGAAGAAGAAGAAGAGGCTAGGTAGGGGAAAGAGAAGAGAGGGGAGGAAGTTGAGGATAGAGAGGAAAAGGAGGGAAGAATAGAAGGAGGAGGAGGGAAAGGAGAAGGAGAAGAGTGATAGAGGTAGGAGAAGAGGTAAAGGAGAGTAGAGGAGGAAAGGGAGGAAGGGAGAAGGTAAACCAGAGTAATAGGAGGAGAAGGGAGAAAGAGGGAGGGAGTGGGGGAGGGGCAGGGGTAGGAGAGGAGGTGAAGGAGAATAGAGGAGGAAGGGAGAAGGTAAACCAGAGTAGGAGCGGGAGAAGGGAGAAAGAGGGAGGGCGTGGGAGGGAGGGAGGAGGGAGTGGGGGAGGAGTGTGGGAGGGGAAGGGAGAAAGAGGAAGGGAGGGGCTGTGGGGGTGGGGGAGGGGGAGGGGAGGAGGAGTGCATGGCCCTGACCGCTGCATGATTTATAGGTTCGGGATCCAAAATTGGGGAGGAGGAGCGAGGCTTTAGTCCTTTCTCTCTTTTTCTCTCTCATTTATCACCATCTATTTATTATTTATCTTCCTATATATATTTTTTTATTGTTATTATTCATGTTCTGTTGTTCTTCCCCTTTTGTTCTTTCTTTATTTTTTGTTTCCTTTTCTTTCTCTTTTTTATCATAACTTTTCCTCTTGAATTTTTATGGATGTTCATTATGATATACATTTCCCCCCAAAATGCGATTATTTCGTTAATCTCAACGAATTATATGGAAAAGAAATGGACGATTCATATTATTTCGCTTATTGATGTATTTATTTATTTAGTTAACGTCTTTATCACCGAAATGAGCATTCCAGGCTGTGATAAACCGGAATAAAGGGGAATCTATCTATCTTTCTATCTATCTATCTATCTATCTGTCTATCTATCTATCTAGTTATCTATCTTTCTATTTATATATCTATCTATCTATCTATCACTGTATATCTAGTGATCTAATGTCTGCTTCTATATATTTATCTGTGTCTGTCCCGATTCCTTTTTCCATCTCTTTCTCTCCCTCTCTCCCCTGCACCCTTACCCCTTACCTCCCCCCCCCCTCCCTGTAACCGAAATACAAATGCTGTATTTTGAAGCGTTTGCAATTAAACCGGTTCAGTTTAATCAAATATTTAAGGCGTATTTTTAGCTCGTTAAATTACTGGCCGAATATTACACTGTTTAGGTATCATGGGCAGGAGAGGAAATGGGGAAGGGAGGGAGAGAGGGAGGGAAGGAGGGAGGGAGAAGGCAAGCGTATAAAGGAGTTTTCTCCATGACTCTTGCTCTCCTCCATCACTCCTTCACAGACGTGTCCAGCCGGGTGGAGTAAACACGGAAAAAAAAGACAAAAGGGACATCCAAGAAACGAGAAGAATAGACAAACGGACAGACAGGTTGACAGATAAACAAGGACCTAACCCGAGACGACAGACGAGGTCAAAGGTCGTTAGAGAATATTAATTCTTGCCTTAGTTATGCCGTCTTGTGTCGACCAGGGGGGGGGGGGAGGAAGGGAGGATATAGTCTCATGTCTCATTCGTATTCATATGATTACTTATTCATAAAAAAATGAAATCCTTCGTCGGTAGAGTAGAAATCGCGGGTGTCTTGAGTGGGGATGTGCACATTGTTTTTACGTACATGAATGTTTTGCGTGTGTGTGTGGGTGTAAGCGGGTTCGTGTTTACATTATGTCTGGAAGACGTGTGTGCGTTTGGGTATTTTCCCCGACGACGCCATCTTGGATTTCCAATACGGCCGCGTACCTCCCCTTCCTTTCTCCCTTTCCCCCCTTTCCTCCCTCCCCTCCCTCGTTGATTTCCCCCAAAATTTTAATATTGCGCACCCCCGATTGGCCGCGGGAGATCCAGATGTCTCCCAAGTTTCCATATAAAAAGCCGGTAATGACTTGGCTCCAGGAACAGCTGATGCCTGACGAAGAGGCAGCGGGAACGACGATGACGCGGCTTTAGAGAAAACGGGGCGAGGAGAAACAACGGAGGGGGAACTTAAGCAGATGGGGCGAGCCGCGCTGCTAACTTCTGCGAGAGGAAGGGCGAACAATGGCGGTTGTTGTGATGAGGAGGTCCAGTTGGATTGCATGGGGAGAGAGAGAGAGAGAGAGAGAGAGAGAGAGAGAGAGAGAGAGAGAGAGAGAGAGAGAGAGAGAGAGAGAGAGAGAGAGAGAGAGAGAGAGAGAGAGAGAGGTCAGTGTTAGATAGATTACGAGACATTTTGATATCTAATCGGATCACACCGTTGCAAAAAGGCAGACAGACCGATAGAAAAGATAATCCTACAGATGAAACAAATGGAGGGGTAATTTTAAGGGGCGGGAGGGGGGGGGAGAGATCCGTCCTCACCGGTTTATCCGTAAATGGAAACTGAGCTGAGTAGCTTTGGCCTCCACTTTGATCCCAAGAGAGCGATTTTCGTAGAATTTTCAAACGAAAAACGACAAAAAAAAAACAAAACGAAATTGTAGAGAGGATAAAGAAAACGTATTTAAAACGTTATTACTGAAATGCGAGACGCAACGGAGATGTAAATCATGTCTCCTTTTGCCCCCTTCCCCTCCCTCTTTTCTTTTCGTATCCTCTCCCCTCTGCGCCTTTCCTTTCTTATCCCCTCTCTTCATTTCCCCCCCCTTTCGCTCAACCCTTTCCCCCCGAGAGGCGTCATCAACACAATGGCCTTAGATAAAGAAGAATAAAAAAAATCCCAGTTTGGCCGAGTGCTGGCCAGTCACCAGAGGTTGCGAATACTTAAGAGCCGCATGCAAATCGTATGCGGAATTCCTGCACGCGCGAGCCAAGGACGCGTTGCAGGACGGAGGGCGAGTTGCACATGCATGAGGTGTCGTTGGGCATCGGCGGGCGTGTCATGCGAGTTCCCCTCTGGCACTGCATGGGATGGGTAGGGGGAGGGTAGGGGTGTCAGGGAGGGAGGGAGAGGAAAATGGGGGAGAGGGTAGGGAACTGATGGGGTGGAGAGGATGGGGAAGGGGAACAGTAGGGAAAAAAAAGAATGGGGGCCTGAGGAGTGATGGGGAATAGGGAGGGAGGGAATGGGAAGTTGACATAGGAAGAAGGTAAGCGAAAGTTTAGTGAGTGAGAATGGGGATGGAAGAAGTAGAAGAGGTGGGAGCCTTGTTGAGGAGAGGTTGTGAAGGGGGGGGGGGATGAGTACAATATGGAGTGGGGGCGCTTGTGGGGGAGGAGGAGAGGGGAGAGGGGAGAGAGAGAGGGGGAAGATGCAAGCTTTTAGCCCTCGGTCGTAGCTCTCCCGCCCTCACGAAGGAAGAATTCGATTATGGCGATATAGCCTGGGGGTAACTTCTCTAATTTGCGGGAGATTTTAAAGTTGTTTTTAAGCTTGGGAGGTTCACGGATGGAATCACTCGTTGGGGGTGATGGGCGGGATTACATAAAGAAAAAAGGAAGAAGGAAAGGAAGAAGAGAGAATTAAGAGTAAGAGGAGGAGCAGGAGGAAGGGAAGAGGAAAGAATTAGAGTAAGAGGAGGAGGAGGAGGAAAGGAAGAAGAAAGAATTAGAGTAAGAGGAGGAGGAGGAGGAAAGGAAGAAGAAAGAATGGGAGTAAGAGGAGGAGCAGGAGGATAAGGAAGAATAACGTTCTAGACGAATTAATCTTGTTAACATGAGAAGCTCGTTTTCCTACTTGACCTTGCCTCTACCTGGTCCCCCTCATGTCACTCTGAAGTCAGTCTGAAGTCACTTCACCGGGGCCTGAAGGTGGAACTCCGGCATCTTCCGGACTTCTCCTTAGTCTTGCCTCCACCTGGGCCCCCTGAAGGCAATGTGGAGTCGGACGGCGCTCCACCGGGAACTGTGCAAAAGGTGGAACTCAGACCTCAACCAGCGGGCCGTCGCCATCGTCATAGCGCCAGTCTAGGGACACTGTACGCCTTTTGCACGTCTTTCTTGATTCAGTTTCTCCCTCTGTCGTTTATTCTCCACGAGGACGAAGCCAAGGTTTGGGTTCGGCTGCGAGGCGTTGTTGGTTTTGTGTGAGTTTCGATGGGGACTCTTTTGTGGAGGTGTAAGTTCGGGGTGTTCTTTTTCCTCTTTGGCGTCTTTTCCTTTCGTTTTTGTTTATTCTTCTCTGTACCTTTTTTTAAAAATTATTCTCCGTTTCCTTTCTTTCTTTCTTTTTGTTCGTCTTTCGCTCTTTTTTTTCCTTTTTTTCTCTCTTTTCTCCCTCCTTTTCTCCTTCCTGTTCCTATTCTCTCGTCTCACTCCTGACTCCGATCCCAATTCACTCCTCAGATTTTCTTCCACATCCGTTTCTCTCCCCCCCCCCCCCTATTCTCTCTTCACTCTCTCCCCATCCTAGTCTTACTTAATTCTCTTCCCCATTCTCCTTCGCCCCTCGTTCTCCCCATTCCTCCTTCTTCCCTTACTATTTCCCTCACCTCGCTTTACGTCTCGCCCTCCCCACATCCCCTTCTCCCAACCTATCATCCAACTTCATTCTCTCTCACCACCTTTCTCCCCTCATTCTCTCTCTCTCCTCATCCTCTCTTTACCAAGCCTGTTGCCCACCCCACCCCCCTCAATCTGTCTCCCCCCCCTCCCCTTCCCTCCCCCCCCATTCCTCCGCCTCTCCTGCATCAAAGGAATTTGTCTTAAAGTTACGCAAGCACCTCCTTCGTCACCTGAAGTCCTTCCGGCGCTAGGACCTCGTCTCGGCTTCGTCAGGCATCCTAGGCGTGTCTGCGGAGCCCCTAAGACGAGGCTCTGTGGCAGGTGGTGTTTCCTCTGTGGCACTCACCCCTCCCCCCCTCCTCCTCTCTTGGTCTTTCTTTCTCCTCGTCTTCTGTGTTTTCTTTTCGTAATTTTTTTTTTTTTTTCATTTACATATTTTAGATGTTAAAAGACGACGATTTTTTTTCCTTTTTTTGGTAGTTGATGCTTTTTTTCATCTTGCATTCTCTCTTTGTTTTATTTTGTTGTTGAATGGAGTCTTATATAGATATATACAATATATATATATATACACATCTGGAAGGACACTGAGGAGCATAAAATATAATCTCCCTATACCTACCACTTGTCCCTTCCCCCATCCATTCCCTACCTCTCCCTCTCTCTTTACTCTCTCTCTCTCTCTCTCCCTACCTCCCTCCCTCCCTACCTCTAACTACCACCTACCACCTACCACCTACCACCTTTCCACATCCCGCTACGACCTCCTACCAATCCCAACCACTACCACAACCTGTTCCTACCTTGTTTTGTGTACATGTGTTACTATTTAGCGACTACTCACGGGAGAATTAATTATTTTTTGGCGAGTGTCTTTTTGTAATTGCAATAGCTGCGTTAAGCAATGTCGTGTGCCTAAAGTATATGTATATGTATATATTTATATGTATGTGTGTATATGTAATGAAAATCAGAGAGACAAAATTATATATGATTGAAATTGGAAGAAGAAATGTAGAGGCCAAGTGTGGTATTTATACTGCACGGGTACCAAAAATATGCACCGACGACTGCCTTAACACTTGCTACCATAGTTTATGATGGGAAAGGCATTAGCCTGTATTAGAAGGAAAAAAATGATAGTAGAATCCCGTGAGTGTCTCCATGTTGCATACTGATTATACAGTCATAGTTTTGTAGTATGAAATACTTCCCCTTTTTAAACAAGTTCCCCTTCACGTTTTTAACTAAAGTTCTCTGGAGTTTTCTAAAGAAATGCCCCCCCAAACCCCCGTTTTCTGAAAGTCCTCCAATTCATGTCCCTCCACGATTTTCTGAAGAATTCCCGTTTCCTGAAAGGTTCCCCCCCCCCTCCACCTCCCACCCACGATTTCTGAAGTATCCCCGTTTTCTGTGACAGTATTCCCGTTTTCTGTGACAGTATTCCCGTTTTCTGTGACAGTATCCCCGATTTCTGAAGTACCCCCGTTTCCGTCCCCAGATGCAACAACAATATTACCCTAGCGCCCCGACCGCTCACAGTAGACAAGAGCAGAGATCTTCGGGAACTCAGGCGCAATACACCCTATACAACACCGCAATTTCTGCAGAAAACGTTCCTCTTATGCTCTCAGTAAGTCTATTCATTGATCACAGCTGGTTTATGTTTTGATGAAAGCGGACACTCCAAGAAAAGACCTTGATGGAAAAAAGCATGATGAAAGTTAAAAAAAAAAAAAAGATATATATATAAAAGTTTTATTGCTATTCTCGCACTTCTTTTTTCACAGACGCGCCAATTTAATAATAGAAGATAATAAAATGAAATAAAAGTAAAAAAAAAAAGACAAAAAAAAACAGCAGCTTTTTTCTTACACTCCCCACCAAAATATATATATATAGACCTAAACCTTCAAGAGCCATTACGTCACTGAGCTTATTAGTGCGTAAATTGATCTCTCTTTTTTGTGTACTGCCTCCTCACTATCTCTCCATCCATCCATCAAATTCTCCTTCCATCTCTCATTCTTCTCTCTTTCCCCCTTTTCTCTCTCCTCTTGCTCGCTTCCCTTTTCGCTTTCTGTCTTATTTCTCTCTCTCTCTCTTTTCTCGTTATGTTTTCTTCCCCGTTATGTATTCTCCCCCGCCTCTTTTCTTTATCCCTTCTCCCCTTCCTCTCTTTTCTTAATCTCTCTCTCTCCCCCTTCTACTCCTCTTTCTCTCCCATTTTCTCTCTCTCTCTCTCTCTCTCCACCATTCACTTCCATCCTTCACTTCCTCATGTAACTCATAAAACCGCCTGCGTGTTCTTCCCAAGAGCACCGGGCCTTAACCTCCCTTTCCTCTGAAGCACAAACCATGTAGCTTGAGGTCTGTGTCCGAAGCCAGTAGATGTAAGAACTGCCTCCTTGTTAGTGATTGCCTTTTCTTTCTTGTTTTTTTAAAATGCAAATCGAGTGCAATCTAAAAACCTCTTTTGGTTTAAGATGACAAGGATTTGTTTTGATGTTTTTTGTTTTTTTTTCAATGATAGAAAGCAAAGTGAGAGATTTATGTGTATTGTGATTATGTTTTTTTTTTTTAATTTCTTCTTCTCTCATATCGAGCATCATGACATCTTCCTTTATCTTGGAACAACCTGTATCCTAACTTTTCCCCAATTCCCTTTTTCTCCCCCCAAAAATAAGTACATTTTGTATTCCTTTTGTTGTTGTTGTATTATTATGATTGCCGTTATTATTATTATTATTATTATTGTTGTTGTATGTTTTCCATTTTTTACGAAACAAGAAATATGAGTTCGGTTTTTGTTTTAGTTTTCTTTCTCTAAAAAGCAAGGGAATGGACGGACCTTGACACATAAAATGCTGGCCAGGTCACCACACACACGCCTCAGAGATAGCATGTAGTGTGCATCAATAGACCTGCTTCTGACGACACATCATAGTCTTTTAAGTGGCACTGGACGTCACACCAGACACCCATAGCACCTCGGAGCATTTAGAACCCACATTGCGGATGTTTAGAGCGTACGCGACGCGCCGGTGACGATCTGCAGCAGAAGTGTGACGCCGTAAACCCGTCACACGCAGGCAGTTATGGCTCCCTACAATACGCTAGATTTACCCGTGACGTATTGTGGCATTCTCGCCCCGCACATGACACTATCATCCCCACGCAGGGAGAGGAGAGGGTTCCGGGTCACACCTCGACGTACAGGGAGGTTAAAGTAACATTTAAGGTGTGATTCCTCATTCGCGGAGAGGAAGAGTAAAACGGGCAGGATGAGTTTAGGATTTCAAAACACACTTCAAGAGACGTGAAAGCACCGCATGCGTATGCTTCATGATGCAGCGACTCCCCTGTTGTGAGGATGGGCATAATGCTTCTGCTTGGGAGTGCCACACATGGAACAGCGACACTCTCTTTCAGGCTGTGGCACTTCAGCTAAGGCACTTAGAGTTGGGGGCGAGTCGAGGGTACACTTAGTGGGCTGAATCGTTAGATTAGATAGAATAAAAAAAGGAAATTACTGAACCGCTTATCAATTAACCAAGCTCCCCCCCTCCTTAAATTTAAGATTATTATCGTCGTTATTAGTGTTGTTGTCATTGCTGTTGTTAGTTAACATTACTGTTATTTTAGATGCCGTTTGTTTTTGGGGCGTATCAAGAATTAGTAGTCCTAAACACGCTGCTGCGCTTGTTACAGGATTTAATCTCCTGATAGGGGGAGGGGAGGCAAGGGGAGAGGGGAGGGGAGGGGAGGTAAAGGGAGAGGAGAGGGGAGAGGAGGGGAGGTAAGGGAAGAGGGAGAGAGGGAAGGGGAGGGTAGGGTAGGTGAGAGGAGACGGGGAGGGTAGGTGAGAGGAGAGAGGGAGGGGACATGAGGGGAGGGGGGCTCAGGGGATAGACCTAGGGCCACGGTAGTACCGTGGTGGTAGCAGCGACTTTATGGGTGGCGGGAGGTCGTGTTACAGCGCAGAATGAGTCGTTAGTCCCGAGTCACGACCTGTGGGGGCTGCAGGTGGCCGTGACGAAGGGAAACGCAGCGTCGTATTGTGAAAGAGTTTCCCCCGGTCTCTGCGTGCGGGTGTTTCTTGTGTTGTTTCTTGCGGGCTTTGCTTAGCGTGCGGGTCGTGTCGGCTGTCGTGGGAAAGGGGAACGGGATCGCGAGGGTTATCGGAGATCCGAGTCGGCCGAGATCGTAGCGACTCCCTTAACCGACCCACCCACCCACTTTTTTTTTTTTTTTTTTTTTTTTTTTTTTTTTACCACCCTTCCATCGAACTTCTCCCCCTCCCCACCCCTAAATTTTCCTCCTTGTGTGACCCCCTCCCCTCTAAGTCCTCCTCCTTTCCCCTCCCCCAACACACACAAGCCTTCTTACCCACTACCTCCCCCCCCCCCACCCAAAAAAAAGAAAAAAAAAAACATCTCAGTCATGACCGTTTGACCTTAGATTTCATCAACTTTGTCGTAGCAAACAGCTCAACTTTTCTCATTATAATCCCGTGCGGAGACCTCGGCCGTGGAAGCGAGGAGGCGAGCAGACGCTGTCGGGAGGGAACGCGCCGTCGGGAGGGAGCATGTTGTCGGGCTGACCGTCGGGAAGGAACGCGCTGTCGGGCTGACCGTCGGGAGGGAACACGCTGTCGGGCTGACCGTCGGGAAGGAACACGCTGTCGGGATGCCGTCGGGAAGGAACACGCTGTCGGGCTGACCGTCGGGAAGGAACACGCTGTCGGGCTGACCGTCGGGAAGGAACACGCTGTCGGGCTGACCGTCGGGAGGGAACGCGCTGTCGGGCTGACCGTCGGGAAGGAACACGCTGTCGGGCTGACCGTCGGGAAGGAACACGCTGTCGGGCTGACCGTCGGGAAGGAACACGCTGTCGGGCTGACCGTCGGGAAGGAACACGCTGTCGGGAGGGAACGCGCTGTCGGGCTGACCGTCGGGAGGGAACACGCTGTCGGGCTGACCGTCGGGAAGGAACACGCTGTCGGGCTGACCGTCGGGAGGGAACGCGCTGTCGGGCTGACCGTCTGGAGGGAACACGCTGTCGGGCTGACCGTCGGGAGGGAACACGCTGTCGGGCTGACCGTCGGGAGGGAACGCGCTGTCGGGCTGACCGTCGGGAAGGAACACGCTGTCGGGCTGACCGTCGGGAGGGAACACGCTGTCGGGCTGACCGTCGGGAGGGAACACGCTGTCGGGCTGACCGTCGGGAAGGAACACGCTGTCGGACTGACCGTCGGGAGGGAACACGCTGTCGGGCTGACCGTCGGGAGGGAACACGCTGTCGGGCTGACCGTCGGGAAGGAACACGCTGTCGGACTGACCGTCGGGAGGGAACACGCTGTCGGGCTGACCGTCGGGAAGGAACACGCTGTCGGGCTGACCGTCGGGAAGGAACACGCTGTCGGGCTGACCGTCGGGAGGGAACACGCTGTCGGGCTGACCGTCGGGAGGGAACACGCGGAAGCACCCTCGAACACCCGGTCACGTTGGAACAATGGAGCTCACACCATCTCATGCCTTTTCTATCTTGTCTGAACTTTGGATATGGGCGTTAGGTTGCGCGCTGAGGATCGAGCAAAAGGCGCTGAAATGTCTTTTATTTCGGACTTAAAGATTCGGATTTGTTTTGATGTCGATCTCAGGAAAGATAAAGAGTAACGAAGCCAAGTAAAGAATAAGAGAAAATACAATTTCCGAGGATCGAGACGGATCTCAAACGAACGGACGATAGGAGAAGAAAAAAGCAAAAAAAGTAAAAAAAATAAAAAAAAGCGAAAGCGAAAACCGTCTCGCAGCCCAAACGAATTTTTCGCCTTTCTTCAACAGCGTATTGGAGGCTGTCGCTACATTCCCGTCTTTGTGTTGACAGTGCGCCCCCCACCCCCACCCCCACCCCCAATGTATCCACAGAGGGGGGGGGAGGGGGAGGGAGGAGATCGGGTCTCTCATTAGGGGCTGGCACCTGGCATAGGGTGAAGGGGTAGGAGGGGGTAGGAGGGGACCGGGGACCTCGGGTGGAGGGGCAGAGGGTTTGGAAAAAGAAACGGTGCTGTATTGGGTCTGTGTATTTTCATTCTTTATTTTACTTTCCTTTTTTTTTAACTTATTTATAAAAAAGAACAAAAAAAAAAGAAGCCTTAAACTCGGAGGAGAATTTCCAAGGCGGGATAGAGGAAGCCCAGGGATGAGGCTTCGCTTGATTCCGGGTAAAAGTTGATGGTCCGGCGCCGATGAGCTAATGGAAGAGGTAGGACGTGGCTGAGTGCCGTAACGTGTGGCAGACATGTTGAGGCATGGCGATGACCTGACGCAGAGGGCGGGGCTTCTGGGGAGGGTGTGGGGGCTGCGTCAGGAGGAATAGGGAGGGGGGAGGA